>NW_027513826.1:37896-62759 GCF_048772815.1 Callospermophilus lateralis | reverse complement strand
TTCAACCTAGAAGAAGAAAATTTGGTGAGCTTAGTGGGATTTGTGTACTGATCATTACCACCAAGTATCATCAAGATTGGGTGAAAAAATATTTGCTGGTAATTCGGAAACTCGAAATTTCTTAGAAGCTTGGCAACCCATCTCAATGAAAGTGCTTTTCCACAGTCTGTGCCTAGGGCTCCTTGAGGATTAAACAAACCATAGAGACAAAACTGAGAACTCCTTCATTTGTCAAGTTTCAAAGACCTACTACAAACCATGTTTTATTTAGAGTTCCAAATTCATCTATCTATATAGGAGAGAACAGAGGGAAACCTAAATATAAAAACTGCTACTGTAGACGAACGCTTCAACCTAGAATAATAAAATTTGGTGAGCCAATTGGGAAATGCGTACTGATCATTAGCACCAAGTGTCATCAAGATTGGGTGAAAAAATATTTGCTGGTATTTCGGAAACTCGTTATTTCTTAGAAGCTTGGCAACCCCTCTCAATGAAAGTGCTTTTCCACAGTCTGTGCCGAGGGCTACTCTAAGAAAAAACAAACCATAGAGACAAAACTGAGAAGTCCTTTATTTTGTCAAGTTTCAAAGAGCTACTACAAACCATGTTGGATTTAGAGTTCTAAATTCATCTATCTATATAGGAGAGAACAGATGGAAACCTAAATATAAAAACTGCTACTGTAGACGAACGCTTCAAACTATAAGAACAAAATTTGGTGAGCCAAGTGGGATTTGTGTACTGATCATTACCACCAAGTATCATCAAGATTGGGAGAAAAAATATTTGCTGGTATTTCGGAAACTCGTAATTTCTTAGAATCTGGGCAACCCCTCTCAATGAAAGTGCTTTTCCACAGTCTGTGCCTAGGGCTACTTGTAGAAGAAAGAAGCCATAGAGACAAAACTGAGCACCCCTTTATTTTGTCAAGTTTCAAAGAGCTACTACAAACCATGTTGAATTTAGTGTTCAAATTTCATCTATCTATATAGGAGAGGACAGAGGGAAAAATAAATATAAAAACTGAACTGTAGACGAACGCTTCAACCTAGAAGAACAAAATTTGGTGAGCCCAGTGGTATTTGTGTACTGATGATTAACACCAAGTATCATCAAGATTGGGTGAAAAAATATTTGCTGGTATTTCGGAAACTCGTAATTTCTTAGAAGCTTGGTAACCCCTCTCAATGCAAGTGCTTTTCAACAGTCTGTACCTAGGGGTACTTGAAGAGGAAACAAACCATAGAGACAAAACTGAGAACTCCTTGATTTTGTCAAGTTTCAAAGAGCTACTACAAACCATGTTCGATTTAGAGTTCCAAATTCATCTATCTATATAGGAGAGAAAAAGGGAAACCTAAATATAAAAACTGCTACTGTAGACGAACGCTTCAACCTAGAAGAACAAAATTTGGTGAGCCTAGTGGGACTTGTGTCCTGATCATTAGCAACAAGTATCATCAAGATTGGGTGAAAAAATATTTGCTGGTATTTCGGAAACTTGTTATTTCTTAGAAGCTTGGCAACCCCTCTCAATGAAAGTGCTTTTCCACAGTCTGTGCCTAGGGCTACTTTAAGAGGAAACAAACCATAGAGACAAAACTGAGAACTCCTTTATTTTGTCAAGTTTCAAAGAGCTACTACAAACCATGTTTTATTTAGAGTTCCAAATTCATCTATGTATACAGGAGAGAAGAGAGGGAAACCTAAATATAAAAACTGCTACTGTAGACGATCGCTTCAAACTAGAAGAACAAAATTTGGTGAGCCAAGTGGGATTTGTGTACTGATCAGTACCACCAAGTATCATCAAGATTGGGTGAAAAAATATTTGCTGGTATTTCAGAAACTCGTTATTTCTTAGAAGCTTGGCATCCATCTCAATGAAAGTGCTTTTCCACAGTGTGTGCCTAAGGCTACTTGAAGAGGAAACAAACCATAGAGACAAAACTGAGAACTCCTTTATTTTGTCAAGTTTCAAAGATCTACTACAAATCATGATGGATTTAGAGTTCCAAATTCATCTAACTATATAGGAGAGAACAGAGGGAACCCTAAATATAAAAACTGCTACTGTCGACGAACGCTTCAACCTAGAAGAAGAAAATTTGGTGAGCTTAGTGGGATTTGTGTACTGATCATTACCACCAAGTATCATCAAGATTGGGTGAAAAAATATTTGCTGGTATTTCGGAAACTCGTAATTTCTTAGAAGCTTGGCAACCCATCTCAATGAAAGTGCTTTTCCACAGTCTGTGCCTAGGGCTCCTTGAGGATTAAACAAACCATAGAGACAAAACTGAGAACTCCTTTATTTTGTCAAGTTTCAAAGACCTACTACAAACCATGTTTTATTTAGAGTTCCAAATTCATCTATCTATATAGGAGAGAACAGAGTGAAACATAAATATAAAAACTGCTACTGTAGACGAACGCTTCAACCTAGAATAAAAAAATTTGGTGAGCCAAGTGGGAAATGCGTACTGATCATTAGCACCAAGTGTCAACAAGATTGGGTGAAAAAATATTTGCTGGTATTTCGGAAACTCGTAATTTCTTAGAAGCTTGGCAACCCCTCTCAATGAAAGTGCTTTTCCACAGTCTATGCCCAGGGCTACTTGAAGAGGAAACAAACCATAGAGACAAAACTGAGAACTCCTTTATTTTGTCAAGTTTTAAAGGTCTACTACAAACCATGTTGGATTTAGAGTTCCAAATTCATCTATCTATATAGGAGAGAACAGAGGGAAACCTAAATATAAAAACTGCTATTGTAGACGAACGCTTCAACCAAGAAGAACAAAATTTGGTGAGCCAAGTGGGATATGTGTACTGATCATTATCACCAAGTATCATCAAGATTGGATGAAAAAATATTTGCTGGTTTTTCGGAAACTCGTAATTTCTTAGATGCTTGGCAACCCCTCTCAATGTAAGTGCTTTTCCACAGTCTGTGCCTAGGGCTACTTGAAGAGAAAACAAACCATAGAGACAAAACTGAGAACTCCTTTATTTTGTCAAGTTTCAAAGAGCTACGTAAAACCATGTTCGATTTAGAGTTCCAAATTCATCTATCTATATAGTAGAGAACAGAGGGTAACCTAAACATAAAAACTGCTACTGTAGACGAACGCTTCAACCTAGAATAATAAAATTTAGTCAGCCAAGTGGGAAATGCGTCCTGATCATTAGCACCAAGTGTCATCAAGATTGGGTGAAAAAATATTTGCTGGTATTTCAAAAACTCGTTATTTCTTAGAAGCTTTGCAACCCCTCTCAATGAAAGTGCTTTTCCACAGTCTGTGCCTAGGGCTACTTGAAGAAAAAACAAACCATAGAGACAAAACTGAGAAGTCCTTTATTTTGTCAAGTTTCAAAGAGCTACTACAAACCATGTTGGATTTAGAGTTCCAAATTCATCTATCTATATAGGAGAGAACAGATGGAAACCTAAATATAAAAACTGCTACTGTAGACGAACGCTTCAAACTAGAAGAACAAAATTTGGTGAGCCAAGTGGGATTTGTGTACTGATCATTACCACCAAGTATCATCAAGATTGGAAGAAAAAATATTTGCTGGTATTTCGGAAACTCGTAATTTCTTAGAATCTTGGCAACCCCTCTCAATGAAAGTGCTTTTCCACAGTCTGTGCCTAGGGCTACTTGTAGAAGAAAGAAGCCATAGAGAGAAAACTGAGCACCCCTTTATTTTGTCAAGTTTCAAAGAGCTACTAAAAACCATGTTGAATTTAGAGTTCCAATTTCATCTATCTATATAGGAGAGAACAGAGGGAAACCTAAATATAAAAACTGCTACTGTGGACGAACGCTTCAACCTAGAAGAACAAAATTTGGTGAGCCATGTGGTATTTGTGTACTGATGATTAACACCAAGTATCATCAAGATTGGGTGAAAAAATATTTGCTGGTATTTCGGAAACTCGTAATTTCTTAGAAGCTTGGCAACCCCTCTCAATGAAAGTGCTTTTCAACAGTCGGTGCCTAGGGCTACTTCAAGAGGAAACAAACCATAGAGACAAAACTGAGAACTCCTATATTTTGTCAAGTTTCAAAGAGCTACTACAAACCATGTTTTATTTAGAGTTCCAAATTCATCTATCTATATAGGAGAGAACAAGGGAAACCTAAATATAAAAACTGCTACTGTAGACGAACGCTTCAACCTAGAAGAACAAAATTTGGTGATCCTAGTGGGACTTGTGTACTGATCATTAGCAACAAGTATTATCAAGATTGGGTGAAAAAATATTTGCTGGTATTTCGGAAACTCGTTATTTCTTAGAAGCTTGGCAACCACTCTCAATGAACGTGCTTCTCCACAGTCTGTGCCTAGGGCTACTTGAAGAGGAAACAAACCATAGAGACAAAACTGAGAACTCCTTTATTTTGTCAAGTTTCAAAGAGCTACTACAAACCATGTTTTTTTTTTTTAGAGTCCCAAATTCATCTATGTATATAGGAGAGAACAGATTGAAACCTAAATATATAAACTGCTACTGTAGACGATCGCTTCAAACTAGAAGAACAAAATTTGGTGAGCCAAGTGGGATTTGTGTACTGATCAGTACCACCAAGTATCATCAAGATTGGGTGAAAAAATATTTGCTGGTATTTCGGAAACTCGTTATTTCTTAGAAGCTTGGCAACCCATCTCAATGAAAGTGTTTTTCCACAGTCTGTGCCTAGGGCTCCTTGAGGATTAAACAAACCATAGAGACAAAACTGAGAACTCCTTTATTTTGTCAAGTTTCAAAGACCTACTACAAACCATGTTTTATTTAGAGTTCCAAATTCATCTATCTATATAGGAGAGAACAGAGTGAAACCTAAATATAAAAACTACTACTGTAGACGAACGCTTCAACCTAGAATAAAAAAATTTGGTGAGCCAAGTGGGAAATGCGTACTGATCATTAGCACCAAGTGTCATCAAGATTGGGTGAAAAAATATTTGCTGGTATTTCGGAAACTCGTAATTTCTTAGAAGCTTGGCAACCCCTCTCAATGAAAGTGCTTTTCCACAGTCTATGCCCAGGGCTACTTGAAGAGGAAACAAACCATAGAGACAAAACTGAGAACTCCTTTATTTTGTCAAGTTTCAAAGGGCTACTACAAACCATGTTGGATTTAGAGTTCTGAATTCATCTATCTATATAGGAGAGAACAGAGGGAAACCTAAATATAAAAACTGCTATTGTAGACGAACGCTTCAACCAAGAAGAACAAAATTTGGTGAGCCAAGTGGGATATGTGTACTGATCATTATCACCAAGTATCATCAAGATTGGATGAAAAAATATTTGCTGGTATTTCGGAAACTCGTTATTTCTTAGAAGCTTGGCAACCCCTCTCAATGAAAGTGCTTTTCCACAGTCTGTGCCTAGGGCTACTTGAAGAGAAAACAAACCATAGAGACAAAACTCAGAACTCCTTTATTTTGTCAAGTTTCAAAGAGCTACGAAAAACCATGTTGGATTTAGAGTTCCTAATTCATCTATCTATATAGGAGAGAACAGAGGGTAACCTAAACATAAAAACTGCTACTGTAGACGAACGCTTCAACATAGAATAATAAAATGTGGTGAGCCAAGTGGGAAATGCGTCCTGATCATTAGCACCAAGTGTCATCAAGATTGGGTGAAAAAATATTTGCTGGTATTTCGGAAACTCGTTATTTCTTAGAGCTTGGCACCCCTCTCAATGAAAGTGCTTTTCCACAGTCTGTGCCTAGGGCTACTTGAAGAAAAAACAAACCATAGAGACAAAACTGAGAATTCCTTTATTTTGTCAAGTTTCAAAGAGCTACTACAAACCATGTTGGATTTAGATTTCCAAATTCATCTATCTATATAGGAGAGGACAGATGGAAACCTAAATATAAAAACTGCTACTGTAGACGAACGCTTCAACCTAGAAGAACAAAATTTGGTGAGCCTAGTGGGACTTTTGTACTGATCATTAGCAAGAAGTATCATCAAGATTGGGTGAAAAAATATTTGCTGGTATTTCGGAAACTCGTTATTTCTTAGAAGCTTGACAACCCCTCTCAATGAAAGTGCTTATCCACAGTCTGTGCCTAGGGCTACTTGAAGTCGAAACAAACCATAGAGACAAAACTGAGAACTCCTTTATTTTGTAAAGTTTCAAAGAGCTACTACAAACCATGTTTTATTTAGAGTTCCAATTTCATCTATGTATATAGGAGAGAACAGAGAGAAACCTAAATATAAAAACTGCTACTGTAGACGATCGCTTCAAAATTGAAGAACAAAATTTCGTGAGCCAAGTGGGATTTGTGTACTGATCAGTACAACCAAGTATCATCAAGATTGGGTGAAAAAATATTTGCTGGTATTTCGGAAACTCGTTATTTCTTAGAAGCTTGGCATCCATCTCAATGAAAGTGCTTTTCGACAGTGTGTGCCTAAGGATACTTGAAGAGGAAACAAACCATAGATACAAAACTGAGAACTCCTTTATTTTGTCAAGTTTCAAAGAGCTACTACAAACCATGTTGGATTTAGAGTTCCAAATTCATCTAACTATATAGAAGAGAACAGAGGGAAACCTAAATATAAAAATTGCTACTGTCGACGAACGCTTCAACCTAGAAGAAGAAAATTTGGTGAGCTTAGTGGGATTTGTGAACTGATCATTACCACCAAGTATCATCAAGATTGGGTGAAAAAATATTTGCTGGTATTTCGGAAACTCGTAATTTCTTAGAAGCTTGGCAACCCATCTCAATGAAAGTGCTTTTCCACAGTCTGTGCCTAGGGCTCCTTGAGGATTAAACAAACCATAGAGACAAAACTGAGAACTCCTTCATTTGTCAAGTTTCAAAGACCTACTACAAACCATGTTTTATTTAGAGTTCCAAATTCATCTATCTATATAGGAGAGAACAGAGGGAAACATAAATATAAAAACTGCTACTGTAGACGAACGCTTCAACCTAGAATAAAAAAATTTGGTGAGCCAAGTGGGAAATGCGTACTGATCATTAGCACCAAGTGTCAACAAGATTGGGTGAAAAAATATTTGCTGGTATTTCGGAAACTCGTAATTTCTTAGAAGCTTGGCAACCCCTCTCAATGAAAGTGCTTTTCCACAGTCTATGCCCAGGGCTACTTGAAGAGGAAACAAACCATAGAGACAAAACTGAGAACTCCTTTATTTTGTCAAGTTTTAAAGGTCTACTACAAACCATGTTGGATTTAGAGTTCCAAATTCATCTATCTATATAGGAGAGAACAGAGGGAAACCTAAATATAAAAACTGCTATTGTAGACGAACGCTTCAACCAAGAAGAACAAAATTTGGTGAGCCAAGTGGGATATGTGTACTGATCATTATCACCAAGTATCATCAAGATTGGATGAAAAAATATTTGCTGGTATTTCGGAAACTCGTAATTTCTTAGATGCTTGGCAACCCCTCTCAATGTAAGTGCTTTTCCACAGTCTGTGCCTAGGGCTACTTGAAGAGAAAACAAACCATAGAGACAAAACTGAGAACTCCTTTATTTTGTCAAGTTTCAAAGAGCTACGTAAAACCATGTTCGATTTAGAGTTCCAAATTCATCTATCTATATAGTAGAGAACAGAGGGTAACCTAAACATAAAAACTGCTACTGTAGACGAACGCTTCAACCTAGAATAATAAAATTTAGTCAGCCAAGTGGGAAATGCGTCCTGATCATTAGCACCAAGTGTCATCAAGATTGGGTGAAAAAATATTTGCTGGTATTTCAAAAACTCGTTATTTCTTAGAAGCGTGGCAACCCCTCTCAATGAAAGTGCTTTTCCACAGTCTGTGCCTAGGGCTACTTGAAGAGGAAACAAACCATAGAGACAAAACTGAGAACTCCTTTATTTTGTCAAGCTTCAAAGAGCTACTACAAACCATGTTTTATTTAGAGTTCCAAATTCATCTATGTATATAGGAGAGAACAGAGGAAAACCTAAATATAAAAACTGCTACTGTAGACGATCGCTTCAAACTAGAAGAACAAAATTTGGTGAGCCAAGTGGGATTTGTGTACTGATCAGTACCTCCAAGTATCATCAAGATTGGGTGAAAAAATATTTGCTGGTATTTCGGAAACTCGTTATTTCTTAGAAGCGTGGCAACCCCTCTCAATGAAAGTGCTTTTCCACAGTCTGTGCCTAGGGCTACTTGAAGAGGAAACAAACCATAGAGACAAAACTGAGAACTCCTTTATTTTGTCAAGCTTCAAAGAGCTACTACAAACCATGTTTTATTTAGAGTTCCAAATTCATCTATGTATATAGGAGAGAACAGAGGAAAACCTAAATATAAAAACTGCTACTGTAGACGATCGCTTCAAACTAGAAGAACAAAATTTGGTGAGCCAAGTGGGGTTTGTGTACTGATCAATACCTCCAAGTATCATCAAGATTGGGTGAAAAAATATTTGCTGGTATTTCGGAAACTCGTTATTTCTTAGAAGCTTGGCAACCCCTCTCAATGAAAGTGCTTTTCCACAGTCTGTGCCGAGGGCTACTCTAAGAAAAAACAAACCATAGAGACAAAACTGAGAACTCCTTTATTTTGTCAAGTTTTAAAGAGCTACTACAAACCATGTTGGATTTAGTGTTCCAAATTCATCTAACTATATAGGAGAGAACAGAGTGAAACCTAAATATAAAAACTGCTACTGTAGACGAACGCTTGAAGCTAGAAGAACAAAATTTGGTGAGCCAAGTGGGATTTGTGTACTGATCATTACCACCAAGTATCATCAAGATTGGGTGAAAAAATATTTGCTGGTATTTCGGAAACTCGTTATTTCTAGAAGCGTGGCAACCCATCTCATTGAAAGTGCTTTTCCACAGTGTGTGACTAGGGCTACTTGAGGAGGAAACAAACCATAGAGACAAAACTGAGACCTCCTTTATTTTGTCAAGTTTCAAAGATCTACTACAAACCATGTTGGATTTAGAGTTCCAAATTCATCTAACTATATAGGAGAGAACAGAGGGAAACCTAAATATAAAAACTGCTACTGTTGACGAACGCTTCAACCTAGAAGAACAAAATTTAATGAGCCAAGTGGGATTTGTGAACTGATCATTACCACCAAGTATCATCAAGATTGGGTGAAAAAAATATTTGCTGGTATTTCGGAAACTCGTAATTTCTTAGAAGCTTGGCAATCCCTCTCAATGAAAGTGCTTTTCCACAGTCTGTGCGTAGGTCTCCTTGAAGATTAAACAAACCACAGAGACGAAACTGAGAACTCCTTTATTTTGTCAAGTTTCAAAGACCTACTACAAACCATGTTTTATTTAGAGTTCCAAATTCATCTATCTATATAGGAGAGAACATAGGGAAACCTAAATATAAAAACTGCTACTCTAGACGAACGCTTCAACCTAGAATAATAAAATTTGGTGAGCCAAGTGGGAAATGCGTACTGATCATTTGCACCAAGTGTCATCAAGATTGGATGAAAAAATATTTGCTGGTATTTCGGAAACACGTTATTTCTTAGAAGCTTGGCAACCCCTCTCAATGAAAGTGCTTTTCCACAGTCTGTGCCTAGGGTACTTGAAGAAAAAACAAACCATAGAGACAAAACTGAGAACTCCTTTATTTTCTCAAGTTTCAAAGACCTACTACAAACCATGTTGGATTTAGAGTTCCAAATTCATCTATCTATATATGAGAGAACAGAGTGAAAGCTAAATATAAAAACTGCAACTGTAGACGAACGTTTCAAACTAGAAGAACAAAATTTGGTGAGCCAAGTGGGATTTGTGTACTGATCATTTCCACCAAGTACCATCAAGATTGGGTGAAAAAATATTTGCTGGTATTTCGGAAACTCGTAATATCTTAGAAGCTTGGCAACCCCTCTCAATGAAAGTGCTTTTCAACAGTCTGTGCCTAGGGCTACTTGAGGAGGAAACAAACCATAGAGACAAAACTGAGACCTCCTTTATTTTGTCAAGTTTCAAAGATCTACTACAAACCATGTTGGATTTAGAGTTCCAAATTCATCTAACTATATAGGAGAGAACAGAGGGAAACCTAAATATAAAAACTGCTACTGTTGACGAACGCTTCAACCTAGAAGAACAAAATTTAATGAGCCAAGTGGGATTTGTGAACTGATCATTACCACCAAGTATCATCAAGATTGGGTGAAAAAAATATTTGCTGGTATTTCGGAAACTCGTAATTTCTTAGAAGCTTGGCAATCCCTCTCAATGAAAGTGCTTTTCCACAGTCTGTGCGTAGGTCTCCTTGAAGATTAAACAAACCACAGAGACGAAACTGAGAACTCCTTTATTTTGTCAAGTTTCAAAGACCTACTACAAACCATGTTTTATTTAGAGTTCCAAATTCATCTATCTATATAGGAGAGAACATAGGGAAACCTAAATATAAAAACTGCTACTCTAGACGAACGCTTCAACCTAGAATAATAAAATTTGGTGAGCCAAGTGGGAAATGCGTACTGATCATTTGCACCAAGTGTCATCAAGATTGGATGAAAAAATATTTGCTGGTATTTCGGAAACACGTTATTTCTTAGAAGCTTGGCAACACCTCTCAATGAAAGTGCTTTTCCACAGTCTGTGCCTAGGGCTACTTGAAGAAAAAACAAACCATAGAGACAAAACTGAGAACTCCTTTATTTTGTCAAGTTTCAAAGAGCTACTACAAACCATGTTGGATTTAGAGTTCCAAATTCATCTATCTATATATGAGAGAACAGAGTGAAACCTAAATATAAAAACTGCTACTGTAGACGAACGCTTCAAACTAGAAGAACAAAATTTGGTGAGCCAAGTGGGATTTGTGTACTGATCATTACCACCAAGTATCATCAAGTTTGGGAGAAAAAATATTTGCTGGTATTTCGGAAACTCGTAATTTTTTAGAATCTTGGCAACCCCTCTCAATGAAAGTGCTTTTCCACAGTCTGTGCCTAGGGCTACTTGTAGAGGAAAGAAGCCATAGAGAGAAAACTGAGCACCCCTTTATTTTGTCAAGTTTCAAAGAGCTACTACAAACCATGTTGAATTTAGAGTTCCAACTTCATCTATCTATATAGGAGAGAACAAGGGAAACCTAAATATAAAAACTGCTACTGTAGACGAACGCTTCAACTAAGAAGAACAAAATTTGGTGAGCCTAGTGGGACTTGTGTACTGATCATTAGCAAGAAGTATCATAAAGATTGGGTGAAAAAATATTTGCTGGTATTTCGGAAACTCGTTATTTCTTAGAAGCGTGGCAACCCCTCTCAATGAAAGTGCTTTTCCACAGTCTGTGCCTAGGGCTACTTGAAGAGGAAACAAACCATAGAGACAAAACTGAGAACTCCTTTATTTTGTCAAGCTTCAAAGAGCTACTACAAACCATGTTTTATTTAGAGTTCCAAATTCATCTATGTATATTGGAGAGAACAGAGGAAAACCTAAATATAAAAACTGCTACTGTAGACGATCGCTTCAAACTAGAAGAACAAAATATGGTGAGCCAAGTGGGATTTGTGTACTGATCAGTACCTCCAAGTATCATCAAGATTGGGTGAAAAAATATTTGCTAGTATTTCGGAAACTCGTTATTTCTTAGAAGCTTGGAATCCATCTCAATGAAAGTGCTTTTCCACAGTGTGTGCCTAAGGCTACTTGAAAAGGAAACAAACAATAGAGACAAAACTGAGAACTCTTTTATTTTGTCAAGTTTTAAAGAGCTACTACAAACCATGTTGGATTTAGTGTTCCAAATTCATCTAACTATATAGGAGAGAACAGAGTGAAACCTAAATATAAAAACTGCTACTGTAGTCGAACGCTTGAAGCTAGAAGAACAAAATTTGGTGAGCCAAGTGGGATTTGTGTACTGATCATTACCACCAAGTATCATCAAGATTGGGTGAAAAAATATTTGCTGGTATTTCGGAAGCTCGTTATTTCTAGAAGCGTGGCAACCCATCTCATTGAAAGTGCTTTTCCACAGTGTGTGACTAGGGCTACTTGAGGAGGAAACAAACCATAGAGACAAAACTGAGACCTCCTTTATTTTGTCTAGTTTCAAAGATCTACTACAAACCATGTTGGATTTAGAGTTCCAAATTCATCTAACTATATAGGAGAGAACAGAGGGAAACCTAAATATAAAAACTGCTACTGTTGACGAACGCTTCAACCTAGAAGAACAAAATTTAATGAGCCAAGTGGGATTTGTGAACTGATCATTACCACCAAGTATCATCAAGATTGGGTGAAAAAAATATTTGCTGGTATTTCGGAAACTCGTAATTTCTTAGAAGCTTGGCAATCCCTCTCAATGAAAGTGCTTTTCCACAGTCTGTGCGTAGGTCTCCTTGAAGATTAAACAAACCACAGAGACGAAACTGAGAACTCCTTTATTTTGTCAAGTTTCAAAGACCTACTACAAACCATGTTTTATTTAGACTTCCAAATTCATCTATCTATATAGGAGAGAACATAGGGAAACCTAAATATAAAAACTGCTACTCTAGACGAACGCTTCAACCTAGAATAATAAAATTTGGTGAGCCAAGTGGGAAATGCGTACTGATCATTTGCACCAAGTGTCATCAAGATTGGATGAAAAAATATTTGCTGGTATTTCGGAAACACGTTATTTCTTAGAAGCTTGGCAACCCCTCTCAATGAAAGTGCTTTTCCACAGTCTGTGCCTAGGGTACTTGAGGAAAAAACAAACCATAGAGACAAAATTGAGAACTCCTTTATTTTCTCAAGTTTCAAAGAGCTACTACAAACCATGTTGGATTTAGAGTTCCAAATTCATCTATCTATATATGAGAGAACAGAGTGAAAGCTAAATATAAAAACTGCAACTGTAGACGAACGTTTCAAACTAGAAGAACAAAATTTGGTGAGCCAAGTGGGATTTGTGTACTGATCATTTCCACCAAGTACCATCAAGATTGGGTGAAAAAATATTTGCTGGTATTTCGGAAACTCGTAATTTCTTAGAAGCTTGGCAACCCCTCTCAATGAAAGTGCTTTTCAACAGTCTGTGCCTAGGGCTACTTGAAGAGGAAACAAACCATAGAGACAAAACTGAGAACTTCTTTATTTTGTCAAGTTTCAAAGAGCTACTACAAACCATGTTGGATTTAGAGGTCCAAATTCATCTATCTATATAGGAGAGAATTGGGGGAAACCTAAATATAAAAACTGCTACTGTAGACGAACGCTTCAACCTAGAAGAACAAAATTTGGTGAGTCAAGTGGGATTTGTGTACTGAACATTAGCACCAAGTATCATCAAGATTGGGTGAAAAAATATTTGCTGGTATTTCGGAAACTCGTAATTTCTTAGAAGCTTGGCAACCCCTATCAATGAAAGTGCTTTTCCACAGTTTGTGCCTAGGGCTACTTGAAGAGGAAACAAACCATAGAGACAAAAGGGAGAACTCCTTTATTTTGTCAAGTTTCAAAGAGCTACTAAAAACCATGTTTTATTTAGAGTTCCAAATTCATCCGTCTATATAGGAGAGAACAGATGGAAACCTAAATATAAAAACTGCTACTGTAGATGAACGCTTCAACCTAGAATAACAAAATTTGGTGAGCCAAGTGGGAAATGGGTACTGATCATTAGCACCAAGTATCATCAATATTGGGTGAAAAAATATTTGCTGGTATTTCGGAAACTCGTTATTTCTTAGAAGCTTGGCAACCCCTCTCAATGAAAGTGCTTTTCCACAGTCTGTGCCTAGGGCTACTTGAAGAGGAAACAAACCATAGAGACAAAACTGAGAACTCCTTTATATTGTCAAGTTTCAAAGAGCTACTACAAACTATGTTGGATTTAGAGTTCCAAATTCATCTATCTATATAGGACAGAACGGAGTGAAACCTGAAAATAAAAACTGCTATTGTAAATGAAGGCTTCAACCTAGCAAAACAAAATTTGGTGAGCCAAGTGGGATTTGTGTACTGATCATTACCACCACGTATCATCAAGATTGGGTGAAAAAATATTTGCTGGTATCTCGGAAACTCGTAATTTCTTGGATGCTTGGCAACCGCTTTCAATGAAAGTGCTTTTCCACAGTCTGTGCGTAGGGCTCCTTGAAGATTAAACAAACCACAGAGACGAAACTGAGAACTCATTTATTTTGTCAAGTTTCAAAGAGCTACTACAAACCATGTTGTATTTAGAGTTCCAAATTCATCTATCTATATAGAAGAGAACAGAGGGTAACCAAAATATAAAAACTGCCTGTGTAGACGAACGTTTTAACCTAGAGGATCAAAATTTGGTGAGCCAAGTGGGATTTTTGTACTGATCGTTACGACCATGTATCATCAAGATTGGGTGAAAAAATATTTGCTGGTATTACGAAACTCGTAATTTCTTAGAAGCTTGGCATCCCGTCTCAATGAAAGTGCTGTTCCACAGTCTGTGCCTAGGGCTACTTGAAGAGGAAACAAACCATAGAGACAAAACTGAGAACTCCTTTATTTTGTCAAGTTTCAAAGAGCTACTACAAACCATGTTGGATTTAGAGGTCCAAATTCATCTATTTATATAGGAGAGAACAGAGGGAAACCTAAATATAAAAACTGCTACTGTAGACGAACGCTTCAACCTAGAAGAACAAAATTTGGTGAGCCAAGTGGGATTTGTGTACTGATCATTAGCAACAAGTATCATCAAGATTGGGTGAAAAAATATTTGCTGGTATTTCGGAAACTCGTTATTTCTTAGAAGCTTGGCAACCCATCTCAATGAAACTGCTTTTCCACAGTCTGTGCCTAGGGCTCCTTGAAGAGGAAACAAACCATAGAGACAAAACTGAGAACTCCTTTATTTTGTCAAGTTTCAAAGAGCTACTACAAACCATTTTGGATTTAGAGTTCCAAATTCATCTATCTATATAGGAGAGAACAGAGGGAAACCTAAATATAAAAACTGCTACTGTAGACGAACGCTTCAACCTAGAAGAACAAAATTTGGTGAGCCAAGTGGGATTTGTTTACTGATCATTACCACCAAGTATCATGAAGATTGGGTGAAAAAATATTTGCTTGTATTTCTGAAACTCGATATTTCTTAGAAGCTTGGCAACCCCTCTCAATGAAAGTGCTTTTACACAGTCTGTGCCTAGGGCTACTTGAAGAGGAAACAAACCATAGAGACAAAACTAAGAACACCTTTATTTTGTCAAGCTTCAAAGAGCTGCTACAAATAATGTTGCATTTAGAGTTACAAATTCATCTATCTATATAGGAGAGAAGAGAAAAAACCTAAATATAAAAACTGCTACTGTAGACGAACGCTTCAACCTAGAAGAACAAAATTTGGTGAGCCAAGTGGGATTTGTGTACTGATCATTAGCACCAAGTATCATCAAGATTGGGTGAAAAAATATTTGCTGGTATTTCGGAAACTCGTAATTTCTTAGAAGCTTGGCAACCCCTCTCAATGAAAGTGCTTTTCCACAGTCTGTGCCTAGGGCTACTTGAAGAGGAAACAAACCATAGAGACAAAACTGAGAACTCCTTTATTTTGTCAAGTTTCAAAGAGCTACTACAAACCATGTTGTATTTAGAGTTCCAAATTCATATATCTATATAGGAGAGAACAGAGTGAAACCTGAAAATAAAAACTGCTACTGTAGACGAACGCTTCAAGCTAGACGAACAAAATTCGGTGAGCCAAGTGGGATTTGTGTAGTGATCATTACCACCATGTATCATCAAGATTGGGTGAAAAAATATTTGCTGGTATTTCGGAAACTCGTTATTTCTTAGAAACTTGGCAATCCATCTCAATGAAAGTGCTTTCCACAGTCTGTGCCTAGGGCTACTTGAAGAGGAAACAAACCATAGAGACAAAACAGTGAACTCCTTTATTTTGTCAAGTTTCAAAGAGCTACAACAAACCCTGTTGGATTTAGAGTTCCAAATTCATCTATCTATATAGGAGAGAACAGAGGGAAACCTAAATATAAAAACTGCTACTGTACTCGAACGCTTCAACCTAGAAGAACAAAATTTGGTGAGTAAAGTGGGACTTGTGTACCGATCATTACCACCAAGTATCATCAAGAATGGGTGAAAAAATATTTGCTGGTATTTCGGAAACTCGTAATTTCTTAGAAGCTTGGCAACCCCTCTCAATGAAAGTGCTTTTCCACAGTCTGTGCCTAGGGATACATGAAGAGGAAATAAACCATAGAGAAAAAACAGAGAACTCATTTATTTTATCAAGTTTCAAAGAGCTACTACAAACCATGTTGGATTTAGAGTTCCAAATTCATCTATCTATATAGGAGAGAACAGAGGGAAACCTAAATATAAAAACTGCTACTGTAGACGAACGCTTCAACCTAGAAGAACAAAATTTTGTGAGCCAAGTGGGATTTGTTTACTGATCATTACCACCAAGTGTCATGAAAATTTGGTGAAAAAATATTTGCTTGTATTTCTGAAACTCGATATTTCTTAGAAACTTGGCAACCCCTCTCAATGAAAGTGCTTTTACACAGTCTGTGCCTAGGGCTACTTGAAGAGGAAACAAACCATAGAGAAAAAACTGAGAACACCTTTATTTTGTCAAGCTTCAAAGAGCTGCTACAAATAATGTTGAATTTAGAGTTACAAATCCATCTATCTATATAGGAGAGAAGAGAGAAAAACCTAAATATAAAAACTGCTACTGTAGACGAACGCTTCAACCTAGAAGAACAAAATTTGGTGAGCCAAGTGGGATTTGTGTAGTGATCATTAGCACCAAGTATCATCAAGATTGGGTGAAAAAATATTTGCTGGTATTTCGGAAACTCGTAATTTCTTAGAAGCTTGGCAACCCCTCTCAATGAAAGTGCTTTTCCACAGTCTGTGCCTAGGGCTACTTGAAGAGGAAACAAACCATAGAGACAAAACTGAGAACTCCTTTATTTTGTCAAGTTTCAAAGAGCTACTACAAACCATGTTGGATTTAGAGTTCCAAATTCATCTATCTATATAGGAGAGAACAGAGGGAAACCTAAATATAAAAACTGCTACTGTAGACGAACGCTGCAAACTAGAAGAACAAAATTTGGTGAGCCAAGTGGGATTTTTATATTGATCATTACCCCAAGTATCATCAAGATTGGGTGAAAAAATATTTGCTGGTATTTCGGATACACGTTATTTCTTAGAAACTTGCAACCCCTCTCAATGAAAGTGCTTTTCCACAGTCTGTGCGTAGGGCTCCTTGAAGATTAAACAAACCATAGAGACAAAACTGAAAACTAGTTTATTTTGTCAAGTTTCAAAGAGCTACTACAACCATGTTGGATTAAGTGTTCCAAATTCATGAATCTATATAGGGGAGAACAGAGGGAAACCTAAATATAAAAACTGCTACTGTGCACGAACGCTTCCACCTAGAAAAACAAAATGTGGTGTGCCAAGTGGGATTTGTATAATGATCATTACCACCAAGTATCATCAAGATTGGGTGAAAAAATATTTGCTGGTATTTCGGAAACTCGTTATTTCTTAGAAGCTTGGCAATTCCTCTCAATGAAAGTGCTTTTCCACAGTCTGTGAGTAGGGCTACTTGAAGAGGAAGCAAACCTTAGAGACAAAACAAAGAACTCCTTTATTTTGTCAAGTTTCAAAGAGCTACTACAAACCATGTTTTATTTAGAGTTCCAAATTCATTTATCTATGTAGGAGAGAACAGAGGGAAACCTAAATATAAAAACTGCTACTGTAGACGAAAGCTTCAAACTAGAAGAACAAAATTTGGTGAGCCAAGTGGGATTTGTGTACTGATCATTACCACCAAGTATCATCAAGTTTGGGTGAAAAAATATTTGCTGGTATTTCGGAAACTCGTTATTTCTTAGAAGCTTGACAACCCATCTCAATGAAAGTGCTTTTCCACAGTCTTTGCCTAGGGCTACTTAAAGAGGAAACAAACCATAGAGACAAAACTGAGAACTCCTTTATTTTGTCAAGTTTCCAAGAGCTACTACAAACCATGTTGGATTTAGAGTTCCAAATTCATCTATCTATATAGGAGAGAACAGAAGGAAACCTAAATATAAAAACTGCTACTGTAAACGAACTCTTCAACCTAGTAGAACAAAATTTGGTGAGCCAAGTGGGACTTGTGTACTGATCATTAGCACCAAGTATCATCAAGATTGGGTGAGAAAATATTTGCTAGTATTTCGCAAACTCATTATTTCTTTGAAGTTTGGCAACCCCTCTCAATGAAAGTGCTTTTCCACAGTCTGTGCCTAGGGCTACTTGAAGAGAAAACAAACCATAGATACAAAACTGAGAACTCCTTTATATTGTCAAGTTTCAAAGAGCTACTACAAACCATGTTGGATTTAGAGTTCCAAATTCATCTAACTATATAGGAGAGAACAGAGGGAAACCTAAATTTAAAAACTGCTACTGTAGGCGAACGCTTCAACCTAGAAGAACAAAATTTTTGAGACAAGTGGGAAATGTGTACTGATTATTAGCACCAAGTATCATCAAGATTGGGTGAAAAAATATTTGCTGATATTTCGGAAACTCGTTATTTCTTAGAAGATTGGCAACCCCTCTCAATGAAAGTGCTTTTCCACAGTCTGTGCCTAGGGCTACTTGAAGAGGAAACAAACCATGGAGACAAAACTGAGAACTTCTTTATTTTGTCAAGTTTCAAAAAGCTACTACAAACCATGTTGGATTTAGAGTTCCAAATTAATCTACCTATATAGGAAGGAACAGAGGGAAACCTAAATACAAAAACTGCTACTGTAGACGATCGCTTCAACCTAGAAGAAAAAAAATTTTTGAGACAACTGGGATTTGTGTACTGATCATTAGCAACAAATATCATCAAGATAGGGTGAAAAATATTTGCTGATATTTTGGAAACTCGTTATTTCTTAGAAGATTGGCAACCCCTCTCTATGAAAGTGCTTTTCCACAGTCTGTGCCAAGGGCTACTTGAAGCGGAAACAAAGCATAAAGACAAAACTGAGAACTCCTTTATTTTGTCAATTTTCAAAGAGCTACTACAAACCATGTTGGAATTAGAGTTCCAAATTAATCTACCTATATAGGAGAGAACAGAGGGAAACCTAAATATAAAAACTGCTACTGTAGACGATCGCTTCAACCTAGAAGAACAAAATTTGGTGAGCCAAGTGGGAAATGTGTACTGATCATTAGCACCAAGTATCATCAAGATTGGGTGAAAAAATATTTGCTGATATTTCGGAAACTCGTTATTTCTTAGAAGATTGGCAAACCCTCTCAATGAAATTGCTTTTCCACAGTCTGTGCCTAGGGCTACTTGAAGAGGAAACAAACCATAGAGACAAAACTGAGAACTCCTTTATTTTGTCAAGTTTCAAAAAGCTACTACAAACCATGTTGGATTTAGAGTTCCAAATTCATCTATCTATATAGGAGAGAACAGAGGAAAACCTAAATATAAAAACTTCTACTGTACACGAACGCTTCCACCTAGAAGAATAAAATTTGGTGAGCCAAGTGGGATTTTTATATTGATCATTACCCCAAGTATCATAAAGATTGGGTGAAAAAATATTTGCTGGTATTTCGGATACACGTTATTTCTTAGAAACTTGCAACCCCTCTCAATGAAAGTGCTTTTCCACAGTCTGTGCCTAGGGCTCCTTGAAGATTAAACAAACCATAGAGACAAAACTGAGAACTACTTTATTTTGTCAAGTTTCAAAGAGCTACTACAAACCATGTTGGATTTAGAGTTCCAAATTCATGTATCTATATAGGAGAGAATAGAGGGAAACCTAAATATAAAAACTGCTACTGTTCACGAACGCTTCCACCTAGAAGAAGAAAATGTGGTGTGCCAAGTGGGATTTGTATACTGATCATTACCACCAAGTATCATCAAGATTGGGTGAAAAAATATTTGCTGGTGTTTCGGAAACTCGTTATTTCTTAGAAGTTTGGCAACCCCTCTCAATGAAAGTGCTTTTCCACATTCTGTCCCTGGGCTCTTTGAACATTAAACAAACCATAGAGACAAAACAAAGAACTCCTTTATTTTGTCAAGTTTCAAAGAGCTACTACAAACCATGTTTTATTTAGAGTTCCAAATTCATTTATCGATATAGGAGAGAACAGAGGGAAACCTAAATATAAAAACTGCTACTGTAGACGAAAGCTTCAAACTAGAAGAACAAAATTTGGTGAGCCAAGTGGGATTTGTGTACTGATCATTACCACCAAGTATCATCAAGTTTGGTTGAAAAAATATTTGCTGGTATTTCTGAAACTCGTTATTTCTTAGAGCCTTTGCAACCCATCTCAATGAAAGTGCTTTTCCACAGTCTGTGCCTATGGCTACTTGAAGAGGAAACAAACCACAGAGATAAAACTGAGAACTCCTTTATTTTGTCAAGTTTCACAGAGCTACTAAAAGCTATGTTGGATTTAGTGTTCCAAATTCATCCATCTATATAGGAGAGAACAGATGGAAACCTAAATATAAAAACTGCTACTGTAGACGAACGCTTCAACCTAGAAGAACAAAATTTGGTGAGCCAAGTGGGAAATGTGTACTGATCATTAGCACCAAGTCTCATCAAGATTGGGTGAAAAAATATTTGCTGGTATTTCGGAAACTCGTTATTTCTTAGAAGCTTTGCAACCCATCTCAATGAATGTGCTTTTTCACAGTCTGTGCCTAGGGCTACTTGAAGAGCAAACAAACCATGGAGACAAAACTGAGAACTCATTTATTTTGTCAAGTTTCAAAGAGCTACTACAAACCATGTTGGATTTAGAGTTCCAAATTCATCTATCTATATAGGAGAGAACAGAGGGAAACCTAAATATAAAAACTGCTACTGTAGACGAAAGCTTCAAACTAGAAGAACAAAATTTGGTGAGCCAATTGGGAAATGTGTACTGATCATTAGCACCAAGTATCATCAAGATTGGGTGAAAAAATATTTGCTGATATATCGGAAACTCGTTATTTCTTAGAAGATTGGCAACCCCTCTCAATGAAATTGCTTTTCCACAGTCTGTGCCTAGGGCTACTTGAAGAGGAAACAAACCATAGAGACAAAACTGGGAACTCCTTAATTTTGTCAAGTTTCAAAAAGCTACTACAAACCATGTTGGATTTAGAGTTCCAAATTCATCTATCTATATAGGAGAGAACAGAGGGTAACCTAAATATAAAAACTTCTACTGTACACGAACGCTTCCACCTAGAAGAACAAAATTTGGTGAGCCAAGGGGGATTTTTATATTGATCATTACCCCAAGTATCATCAAGATTGGGTGAAAAAATATTTGCTGGTATTTCGGATACACGTTATTTCTTAGAAACTTGCAACCCCTCTCAATGAAAGTGCTTTTCCACAGTCTGTGCCTAGGGCTCCTTGAAGATTAAACAAACCATAGAGACAAAACTGAGAACTACTTTATTTTGTCAAGTTTCAAAGAGCTACTACAAACCATGTTGGATTTAGAGTTCCAAATTCATGTATCTATATAGGAGAGAACAGAGGTAAACGTAAATATAAAAACTGCTACTGTTCACGAACGCTTACACCTAGAAGAACAAAATGTGGTGTGCCAAGTGGGATTTGTATACTGATCATTACCACCAAGTATCATCAAGATTGGGTGAAAAAATATTTGCTGGTATTTCGGAAACTCGTTATTTCTTAGAAGCTTAGCAACCCCTCTCAATGAAAGTGCTTTTCCACAGTCTGTGCCTAGGGCTCCTTGAACATTAAACAAACCATAGAGACAAAACAAAGAACTCCTTTATTTTGTCAAGTTTCAAAGAGCTACTACAAACCATGTTTTATTTAGAGTTCCAAATTCATTTATCTATATGGGAGAGAACAGAGGGAAACCTAAATATAAAAACTGCTACTGTAGACGAAAGCTTCAAACTAGAAGAACAAAATTTGGTGAGCCAAGTGGGATTTGTGTACTGATCATTACCAACAAGTATCATCAAGTTTGGGTGAAAAAATATTTGCTGGTATTTCGGAAACTCGTTATTTCTTAGAAGCTTGACAACCTATCTCAATGAAAGTGCTTTTCCACAGTCTGTGCCTAGGGCTACTTGAATAGGAAACAAACCATGGAGACAAAACTGAGAACTCCTTTATTTTGTCAATTTTCAAAGAGATACTACAAACCATGTTGGATTTAGAGTTCCAAATTAATCTACCTATATAGGAGAGAACAGAGGGAAACCTAAATATAAAAACTGCTACTGTAGACGATCGCTTCAACCTAGAAGAAAAAAATTTGGTGAGACAACTGGGATTTGTGTACTGATCATTAGCAACAAATATCATCGAGATAGGGAGAAAAAATATTTGCTGATATTTCGGAAACTCGTTATTTCTTAGAAGATTGGCAACCCCTCTCAATGAAAGTGCTTTTCCACAGTCTGTGCCAAGGGCTACTTGAAGCGGAAACAAAGCATAAGGACAAAACTGAGAACTCCTTTATTTTGTCAAGGTTCAAAGAGCTACTACAAACCATGTTGGATTTAGAGTTCCAAAGTAATCTACCTATATAGGAGAGAACAGAGGGAAACCTAAATATAAAAACTGCTACTGTAGATGATCGCTTCAACCTAGAAGAACAAAATTTGGTGAGCCAATTGGGAAATGTGTACTGATCATTAGCACCAAGTATCATCAAGATTGGGTGAAAAAATATTTGCTGATATTTCGGAAACTCGTTATTTCTTAGAAGATTGGCAACACCTCTCAATGAAATTGCTTTTCCACAGTCTGTGCCTAGGGCTACTTGAAGAGGAAAGAAACCATAGAGACAAAACTGGGAACTCCTTTATTTTGTCAAGTTTCAAAAAGCTACTACAAACCTTGTTGGATTTAGAGTTCCAAATTCATCTATCTATATAGGAGAGAACAGAGGGAAACCTAAATATAAAACCTTCTACTGTACACGAACGCTTCCACCTAGAAGAACAAAATTTGGTGAGCCAAGTGGGATTTTTATATTGATCATTACCCCAAGTATCATCAAGATTGGGTGAAAAAATATTTGCTGGTATTTCGGAAACTCGTTATTTCTTAGAAGCTTGGCAACCCATCTCATGAATGTGCTTTTCCACAGTCTCTGCCTAGGGCTACTTGAAGAGGAAACAAACCATAGAGAAAAAACTGAGAACTCCTTTAATTATTCAAGTTTCAAAGAGCTACTACAAACCATGTTGGATTTAGAGTTCCAAATGCATTTATCTATATAGGAGAGAACAGATTGAAACCTAAATATAAAAACAGCTACTGTGGACGATCGCTTGAAACTAGAAGAACAAAATTTGGTGAGCCAAGTAGGATTTGTGTACTGATCATTACCACCAAGTATCATCAAGTTTGGGTGAAAAAATATTTGCTGGTATTTCGGTAACACGTTATTTCTTAGAAGCTTGGCAACCCATCTCAATGAAAGTGCTTTTCCACAGTCTGTGCCTAGTACTACTTGAAGAGGAAACAAACCATGGAGACAAAACTGAGATCTCCTTTATTTTGTCAAGTTTCAAAGAGCTACTACAACCATGTTGGATTTAGATTTCCAAATTAATTTACCTATATAGGATAGAACAGAGGGAAACCTAAATATAAAAACTGCTACTGTAGACGAACGATTCAACCTAGAAGAACAAAATTTGGTGAGACAACTGGGATTTGTGTACTCATCATTACCACCAAGTATCTTCAAGATTGGGTGAAAAAATATTTGCTGGTATTTCGGAAACTCATTATTTCTTAGAAGCTTGGCAACCCCTCTCAATGAAAGTGCTTTTCCACAGTCTGTGCCTAGGGCTACTTGAAGAGGAAACAAACCATAGAGACAATACTGAGAACGCCTTTATTTTGTCAAGTTTCAAAGAGCTACTACAAACCATGTTGGATTTAGAGTTCCAAATTCATCTATCTATATAAAGAGAAGAGAGGGAAACCTAAATATAAAAACTGCTACTGTAAACAAACGCTTCCACCTAGAAGAACAAAATTTGGTCAGCCAAGTGGGATTTGTGTACCGATCATTACCACCAAGTATCATCAAGATTGGGTGAAAAAATATTTGTTGGTTTCGGAAACTCGTTATTTCTTGGAAGCTTGGCCACCCCTTTCAATGAAAGTGCTTTTCCACAGTCTGTGCCTCGAGCTACTTGAAGAGGAAACAAACCATAGAGACAAAACTGAGAGCTCATTTATTTAGTCAAGTTTCAAAGAGCTACTAGTAACCATGTTGGATTAGAGTTCCAAATTCATTTTTCTATATAGGAGAGAACAGAGGGAAACCTAAATATAAAAACTCCTACTGTAGACGAACGCTTCAAACTAGAAGAATAAAATTTGGTGAGCCAAGTGGGATTTGTGTACTGATCATTTCCACCAAGTATCATCAAGATTGGGTGAAAAAATATTTGCTGGTATTTCAGAAACTGGTAATTTCTTAGAAGCTTGGCAACCCCTCTCAATGAAAGTGCTTTTCCACAGTGTGTGCCTAGGGCTACTTGAAGAGGAAACAAACCATAGAGACAAAACTGAGAACTACTTTTTTTTGTCAGGTTTCAAAGATCTACTACAAACCATGTTGGATTTAGAGTTCCAAATTCTTCTATCTATATAGGAGAGAACAGAGGGAAACCCAAATATAAAAACTGCTACTGTAGACGAACGCTTCAACGTAGAAGAACAAAATTCGGTGAGCCAAGTGGGATTTGTGTCCTGATCATTACCACCAAGTATCATCAAGATTGGGTTTAAAAATATATCCTGGTAATTCGGAAACT
>NW_027513826.1:0-37696 GCF_048772815.1 Callospermophilus lateralis | reverse complement strand
GTTTCAAAGAGCTACTAGTAACCATGTTGGATTTAGAGTTCCAAATTCATTTTTCTATATAGGAGAGAACAGAGGGAAACCTAAATATATAAACTGCTACTGTAGACGAACGCTTCAAACTAGAAGAATAAAATTTGGTGAGCCAAGTGGGATTTGTGTACTGATCATTTCCACCAAGTATCATCAAGATTGGGTTAAAAAATATTTGCTGGTATTTCGGAAACTCGTTATTTCATAGAAGCTTGGCAACTCATCTCAATGAAAGTGCTTTTCCACAGTGTGTGCCTAGGGCTACTTGAAGAGGAAACAAACCATAGAGACAAAACTGAGAACTCCTTTATTTTGTCATGTTTGAAAGAGCTACTACAAACCATGTTGGATTTAGAGTTCCAAATTCATCTATTTATACAGGAGAGAACAGAGTGAATCCTAAAAATAAAAACTGCTACTGTAAACGAACGCTTCAATCTAGAAGAACAAAAATTGGTGAGCCAAGTGGGATTTGTGTACTTGTCATTACCACCACGTATCATCAAGATTGGTTGAAAAAATATTTGCTGGTATTTCGGAAACTCGTAATTTCTTTGAAGCTTGGCAACCCCTTTCAATGAAATTGAAATTGCTTTTCCACAGTCTTTTCTTAGGGCTACTTGAAGAGTAAACAAACCATAGAGACAAAAATGAGAACTCCTTTATATTATCAAGTTTCAAAGAGCTACTACAAACCATGTTGGATTTAGAGTTCCAAATTCATCTATCTATATAGGAGAGAACAGAGGGAAACCCAAATATATAAACTGCTACTGTAGACGAACGATTCAACCTAGAGGAAGAAAATTCGGTGAGCCAAGTGGGATTTGTGTCCTGATCATTACCACAAAGTATCATCAAGATTGGGTGAAAAAATATTTCCTGGTATTTCAGAAACTTATTATTTCTTGGAAGCTTGGCAACCCCTCTCAATGAAAGTGCTTTTCCACAGTCTGTGCCTAGAGCTACATGAAGAGAAAACAAACCATAGATACAAAACTGCGAACTTTTTATTTTATCAAGTTTCAAAGAGCTACTACAAACCATGTTGGATTTAGAGTTCCAAATTCATCTATCTATATAGGAGAGTACAGAGGGAAACCTAAATATAAAAACTGCTACTGTAGACGAACGCTTTCAACCTAGAAGAGCAAAATTCGGTGAGCCTAGTAGGATTTGTGTCCTGATCATTAACGCCAAGTATCATCAAGATTGGGTGAAAAAATATTTGCTGTTATTTCGGAAACTCATTATTTCTTAGAAGCTTAGCAACCCCTCTCAATGAAAGTGCTTTTCCACAGTCTGTGCCTAGGACTACTTGAAGAGGAAACAAACCATAGAGACAAAATGGAGAACTCCTTTATTTTGTCAAGTTACAAAGAGCTAATACTAACGATGTTGGATTTAGAGTTCCAAATTCATCTATCTATATAGGAGAGAACAGAGGGAAACCTAAATATAAAAACTGCTACTGTAGACGAACGCTTCAACCTAGAAGAACAAAATTTGGTGAGCCAAGTGGGATTTGTGTCCTGACCATTACCACCAAGTATCATCAAGATTGGGTTTTAAAAATATATCCTGGTATTTTGGAAACTCGTAATTTCTAAGAAGCTTGGCAACCCCTCTCAATGAAAGTGCTTTTCCACTGTCTGTGCCTAGAGCTACTTGAAGAGGAAACAAACCATAGAGACAAAACTGAGAACTCCTTTATTTTGTCAAGTTTCAAAGAGCTAATACAAACCATGTTGGATTTAGAGTTCCAAATTCATCTATCTATATAGGAGAGAACAGAGGAAACCTAAATATAAAAACTGCTACTGTAGACAAACGCTTCAACATAGAAGAACAAATTCGGTGAGCCAGGTGGGATTTGTGTCCTGATCATTACCACCAAGTATCATCAAGATTGGGTTTAAAATATATCCTGGTATATTGGAAACTCGTTAATTTCTTAGAAGCTTGGCAACCCCTCTCAATGAAAGTGCTTTTCCACAGTCTGTGCCTAGAGCTACTTGAAGAGGAAACAATCCCTAGAGACAAAACTGAGAACTCCTTTATTTTGTCAATTTTCAAAGAGCTACTACAAACCATGTTGGATTTAGTGTTCCAAATTCATCTATCTATATAGGAGAGAACAGAGGGAAACCTAAATATAAAAACTGCTACTGTAGACGAACGCTTCAACCTAGAAAATGAAAATTCGGTGAGCCAAGTGGGATTTATGTACTGATCATTACCACCAAGTATCATCAAGATTGGGGGA
This sequence comes from Callospermophilus lateralis, assembly GCF_048772815.1. Lineage (NCBI taxonomy): Eukaryota > Metazoa > Chordata > Mammalia > Rodentia > Sciuridae > Callospermophilus > Callospermophilus lateralis. The sequence goes on along the minus strand of NW_027513826.1, from coordinate 35,400 downwards.
AAAAATATTTGCTGGTATTTCGGAAACTCGTTATTTCTTAGAAGCTTGGCAACCCCTCTCAATGAAAGTGCTTTTCCACAGTCTGTTCCTAGGTCTACTTGAATAGGTAACAAACCATAGAGACTAAACTGAGAAATCCTTTATTTTGTCAAGTTACAAAGAGCTACTAAAAACCATGTTGCATTTTAGAGTTCCAAATTCATCTATCTATATAGGAGAGAACAGAGTGAAACCTAAAAATAAAAACTGCTACTGTAAACGAACGTTCCAACCTAGAAGAACAGAATTGGTGAGCCAAGTGGGATTTGTGTACTTGTCAATACCACCACGTATAATCAAGATTGGTTGAAAAAATATTTGCTGGTATTTCGAAAACTCGTAATTTCTTGGAAGATAGGCAACCCCTTTCAATGAAAGTGCTTTTCCACAGTCTGTGCCTAGAGCTACTTGAAGAGGAAACAAACCATAGAGACAAAACTGAGAAGTCCTTTATTTTGTCAAGTTTCAAAGAGCTAATACAAACCATGTGGATTTAGAGTTCCAAATTCATCTATCTATATAGGAGAGAACAGAGAAAAACCTAAGTATAAAAACTGCTACTGTAGACGAACGCTTCAACCAAGAAGAACAAAAATTGGTGAGCCAAGTGGGAATTGTGTACTGATTATTACCACCAAGTATCATCAAGATTGGGGAAAAAATATTTGCTGGTATTTCGCAAACTCATTATTTCTTAGAAGTTGGCAACCCCTCTCAATGAAAGTGCTTTTCCACAGTCTCTGCCTAGGGCTACTTGAAGAGGAAACAAACCATAGAGACAAAACTGAGAACTCCTTTATTTTGTCAAGTATCAAAGAGCTACTAAAAACCATGTTGGATTTGGAGTTCCAAATTCATCTATCTAAATAGGAGAGAACAGAGGGAAACCTAAAAATAAAAACTGCTACTGTAAACGAACGCTTCAACTTGAAGAACAAAAATTGGTGATCCACGTGGGATTTGTGTACTTGTAATTACCACCACATCATCAAGATTGGGGAAAAATATTTGAAGGTATTTCGGAAACTCGTAATATCTTGGAAGCCTGGCAACCCCTTTCAATGAAAGTGCTTTTCCACAGTCTTTGCTTAGGGCTACTTGAAGAGGAAACAAACCATGGAGTCAAAACTGAGAACTTTTTTATTTTGTCACGTTTCAAAGAGCTACTTCAAACCGTGTTGGATTTAGAGTTCCAAATTCATCTATCTATATAGGAGAGAACAGAGGGAAACCTAAATATAAAAACTGCTACTGTAGATGAACGCTTCAAACTAGAAGAACAAAATTCGTGAGCCAAGTGGGAATTTGTGTACTGATCACTACCAGCAAGTATCATCAAGATTGGGTGAAAAAATATTTCCTGGTATTTCGGAAACTCGTTATTTCTTAGAAGCTTGGCAACCCCTCCAATGAAAGTGCTTTCCACAGTCTGTGCCTAGGGCTACTTGAAGAGGAAACAAACCATAGAGACAAACTGAGAACTCCTTTATTTTGTCAAGTTTCAAAGAGCTACTACAAACCATGTTGGATTTAGAGTTCCAAATTCATCTAACTATATAGGAGATAACAGAGGGAAACCTAAATATAAAAACTGCTACTGTCGACGAACGCTTCAACCTAGAAGAAGAAAATTTGCTGAGCTTAGTGGGATTTGTGTATGATCATTACCACCAAGTATCATCAAGATTGGGTGTAAAAAATATTTGCTGGTATTTCGGAAACTCGTAATTTCTTAGAAAGCTTGGCAACCCATCTCAATGAAGGGCTTTCCACAGTCTGTGCCTAGGGCTCCTTGAGGATAAACAAACCATAGAGACAAAACTGAGAACTCCTTTATTTTGTCAAGTTTCAAAGAGCTACTTCAAACCGTGTTGGATTAGAGTTAGTTCCAAATTCATCTATCTATATAGGAGAGAACAGAGGGAAACCTAAATATAAAAACTGCTACTGTAGACGAACGCTTCAACCAAGAATTAAAAAATTTGGTGAGCCAAGTGGGAAATGCGTACTGATCATTAGCACCAAGTGTCATCAAGATTGTGTGAAAAAAATATTTGCTGGTATTTCGGAAACTCGTAATTCTTAGAAGCTTGGCAACCCCTCTCAATGAAAGTGCTTTTCCACAGTCTGTGCCCAGGGCTACTTGAAGAGGAAACAAACCATAGAGACAAAACTGAGAACTCCTGTATTTTGTCAAGTTTCAAAGAGCTACTACAAACCATGTTGGATATAGAGTTCCAAATTCATCTATCTATATAGGAGAGAACAGAGGGAAACCTAAATATAAAAACTGCTATTGTAGACGAACGCTTCAACCTAGAAGAACAAAATTTGGTGAGCCAAGTAAGATATGTCTACTGATCATTACCACCAAGTATCATCAAGATTGGATGAAAAAATATTTGCTGGTATTTCGGAAACTCGTAATTTCTTAGAATCTTGGCAACCCCTCTCAATGAATGTGCTTTTCCACAGTCTGTGGCTAGCGCTACTTGTAGAGGAAAGAAGGCCATAGAGACAAACTGAGAACCCCTTTATTTTGTCACGTTTCAAAGAGCTACTACAAACCATGTTGGATTTAGAGTTCCAAAATTCATCTAACTATATAGGAGATAACAGAGGAAACCTAAATATAAAAACTGCTACTGTAGACGAACGCTTCAACCTAGAAGAACAAAATTTGGTGAGCCAAGTGGTATTTGTGTACTGATGAATAACACCAAGTATCATCAAGATTGGGGTGAAAAAATATTTGCTGGTATTTCGGATTCTCGTTATTTCTTAGAAGCTTGGCATCCATCTCAATGAAAGTGCTTTTCCACAGTGTGTGCCTAAGGCTACTTGAAGAATAAACAAACCATAGAGACAAAACTGAGAACTCCTTTATTTTGTCAGGTTTCAAAGAGCTACTACAAACCATGTTCGATTTAGAGTTCCAAATTCATCTAACTATATAGGAGAGAACAGAGGGAAACCTAAATATAAAAACTGCTACTGTCGACGAATGCTTCAACCTAGAAGAACAAAATTTAATGAGCCAAGTGAGATTTGTGTACTGATCATTACCACCAAGTATCATCAAGATTCTGTGAAAAAATATTTGCTGGTATTTCGGAAACTCGTAATTTCTTAGAAGCTTGGCAACCCCTCTCAATGAAAGTGCTTTTCCACAGTCTGTTCCTAGGTCTACTTGAATAGGTAACAAACCATAGAGACTAAACTGAGAAATCCTTTATTTTGTCAAGTTACAAAGAGCTACTAAAAACCATGTTGCATTTAGAGTTCCAAATTCATCTATCTATATAGGAGAGAACAGAGTGAAACCTAAAAATAAAAACTGCTACTGTAAACGAACGTTCCAACCTAGAAGAACAAGAATTGGTGAGCCAAGTGGGATTTGTGTACTTGTCAATACCACCACGTATAATCAAGATTGGTTGAAAAAATATTTGCTGGTATTTCGAAAACTCGTAATTTCTTGGAAGATAGGCAACCCCTTTCAATGAAAGTGCTTTTCCACAGTCTGTGCCTAGAGCTACTTGAAGAGGAAACAAACCATAGAGACAAAACTGAGAAGTCCTTTATTTTGTCAAGTTTCAAAGAGCTAATACAAACCATGTTGGATTTAGAGTTCCAAATTCATCTATCTATATAGGAGAGAACAGAGAAAAACCTAAGTATAAAAACTGCTACTGTAGACGAACGCTTCAACCAAGAAGAACAAAAATTGGTGAGCCAAGTGGGAATTGTGTACTGATTATTACCACCAAGTATCATCAAGATTGGGGGAAAAAATATTTGCTGGTATTTCGCAAACTCATTATTTCTTAGAAGTTGGCAACCCCTCTCAATGAAAGTGCTTTTCCACAGTCTCTGCCTAGGGCTACTTGAAGAGGAAACAAACCATAGAGACAAAACTGAGAACTCCTTTATTTTGTCAAGTATCAAAGAGCTACTAAAAACCATGTTGGATTTGGAGTTCCAAATTCATCTATCTAAATAGGAGAGAACAGAGGGAAACCTAAAAATAAAAACTGCTACTGTAAACGAACGCTTCAACCTTGAAGAACAAAAATTGGTGATCCACGTGGGATTTGTGTACTTGTAATTACCACCACATATCATCAAGATTGGGGGAAAAATATTTGAAAGTATTTCGGAAACTCGTAATATCTTGGAAGCCTGGCAACCCCTTTCAATGAAAGTGCTTTTCCACAGTCTTTGCTTAGGGCTACTTGAAGAGGAAACAAACCATGGAGTCAAAACTGAGAACTTTTTTATTTTGTCACGTTTCAAAGAGCTACTTCAAACCGTGTTGGATTTAGAGTTCCAAATTCATCTATCTATATAGGAGAGAACAGAGGGAAACCTAAATATAAAAACTGCTACTGTAGATGAACGCTTCAAACTAGAAGAACAAAATTCGGTGAGCCAAGTGGGATTTGTGTACTGATCACTACCAGCAAGTATCATCAAGATTGGGTGAAAAAATATTTCCTGGTATTTCGGAAACTCGTTATTTCTTAGAAGCTTGGCAACCCCTCTCAATGAAAGTGCTTTTCCACAGTCTGTGCCTAGGGCTACTTGAAGAGGAAACAAACCATAGAGACAAAACTGAGAACTCCTTTATTTTGTCAAGTTTCAAAGAGCTACTACAAACCATGTTGGATTTAGAGTTCCAAATTCATCTAACTATATCGGAGATAACAGAGGGAAACCTAAATATAAAAACTGCTACTGTCGACGAACGCTTCAACCTAGAAGAAGAAAATTTGCTGAGCTTAGTGGGATTTGTGTACTGATCATTACCACCAAGTATCATCAAGATTGGGTGAAAAAATATTTGCTGGTATTTCGGAAACTCGTAATTTCTTAGAAGCTTGGCAACCCATCTCAATGAAGGTGCTTTTCCACAGTCTGTGCCTAGGGCTCCTTGAGGATTAAACAAACCATAGAGACAAAACTGAGAACTCCTTTATTTTGTCAAGTTTCAAAGAGCTACTTCAAACCGTGTTGGATTTAGAGTTCCAAATTCATCTATCTATATAGGAGAGAACAGAGGGAAACCTAAATATAAAAACTGCTACTGTAGACGAACGCTTCAAACAAGAATTAAAAAATTTGGTGAGCCAAGTGGGAAATGCGTACTGATCATTAGCACCAAGTGTCATCAAGATTGGATGAAAAAATATTTGCTGGTATTTCGGAAACTCGTAATTTCTTAGAATCTTGGCAACCCCTATCAATGAATGTGAATTTCCACAGTCTGTGTCTAGCGCTACTTGTAGAGGAAAGAAGCCATAGAGACAAAACTGAGAACCCCATTATTTTGTCACGTTTCAAAGAGCTACTACAAACCATGTTGGATTTAGAGTTCCAAATTCATCTAACTATATAGGAGATAACAGAGGGAAACCTAAATATAAAAACTGCTACTGTAGAAGAACGCTTCAACCTAGAAGAACAAAATTTGGTGAGCCAAGTGGTATTTGTGTACTGATGAATAACACCAAGTATCATCAAGATTGGGTGAAAAAATATTTGCTGGTATTTCGGATTCTCGTTATTTCTTAGAAGCTTGGCATCCATCTCAATGAAAGTGCTTTTCCACAGTGTGTGCCTAAGGCTACTTGAAGAATAAACAAACCATAGAGACAAAACTGAGAACTCCTTTATTTTGTCAGGTTTCAAAGAGCTACTACAAACCATGTTGGATTTAGAGTTCCAAATTCATCTAACTATATAGGAGAGAACAGAGGGAAACCTAAATATAAAAACTGCTACTGTCGACGAACGCTTCAACCTAGAAGAACAAAATTTAATGAGCCAAGTGAGATTTGTGTACTGATCATTACCACCAAGTATCATCAAGATTGTGTGAAAAAATATTTGCTGGTATTTCGGAAACTCGTAATTTCTTAGAAGCTTGGCAACCCCTCCCAATGAAAGTGCTTTTCCACAGTCTGTGCCGAGGGCTACTTGAAGAGGAAACAAACCATAGAGACAAAACTGAGAACTCCTTTATTTTGTCAAGTTTCAAAAACCTACTACTAACCATGTTTTTTTAGAGTTCCAAATTCATCTATCTATATAGGAGAGAACAGAGGGAAACCTAAATATAAAAACGGCTACTGTAGACGAACGCTTCAACCTAGAATAAAAAAATTTGGTGAGCCAAGTTGGAAATGCGTACTGATCATTAGCACCAAGTATCATCAAGATTGGGTGAAAAAATATTTCCTTTTATTTCGGAAACTCGTAATTTCTTAGAAGCTTGGCAACCCCTCTCAATGAAAGTGCTTTTCCACAGTCTGTGCCTAGGGCTACTTGAAGAGGAAACAAACCATAGAGACAAAACTGAGAACTCCTTTATTTTGTCAAGTTTCAAAGGGCTACTACAAACCATGTTGGATTTAGAGTTCCAAATTCATCTATCTATATAGGAGAGAACAGAGGGAAACCTAAATATAAAAACTGCTATTGTAGACGAACGCTTCAACCTAGAAGAACAAAATTTGGTGAGCCAAGTGGGATATGTGTACTGATCATTTCCACCAAGTATCATCAAGATTGGATGAAAAAATATTTGCTGGTATTTCGGAAACTCGTAATTTCTTAGAAGCTTGGCAACCTCTCTCAATGAAAGTGCTTTTTCACAGACTGTGCCTAGGGCTACTTGAAGAAAAAACAAACCATAGAGACAAAACTGAGAACTCCTTTATTTTGTCAAGTTTCAAAGAGCTACGACAAACCATGTTGGATTTAGAGTTCCAAATTCATCTATCTATATAGGAGAGAACAGAGGGTAACCTAAATATAAAAACTGCTACTGTAGACGAACGCTTCAACCTAGAATAATAAAATTTTGTGAGCCAAGTGGGAAATGCGTACTGATCATTAGCACCAAGTGTCATCAAGGTTGGGTGAAAAAATATTTGCTGGTATTTCGGAAACTCGTTATTTCTTAGAATCTTGGCAACCCCTCTCAATGAAAGTGCTTTTCCACACTCTGTGCCTAGGGCTACTTGTAGAGGAAAGAAGCCATAGAGACAAAAGTGAGAACCCCTTTATTTTGTAAAGTTTCAAAGAGCTACTACAAACCATGTTGAATTTAGTGTTCCAATTTCATCTATCTATATAGGAGAGAACAGAGGGAAACCTAAATATAAAAACTGCTACTGTAGACGAACGCTTCAACCTAGAAGAACAAAATTTCTTGAGCCAAGTGGTATTTGTGTACTGATTATTAACACCAAGTATCATCAAGTTTGGGTGAAATAATATTTGCTGGTATTTCGGAAAGTCGTAATTTCTTAGAAGCTTGGCAACCCCTCTCAATGAAAGTGCTTTTCAACAGTCTGTGCCTAATGCTACTTGAAGAGGAAAGAAACCATAGAGACAAAACTGAGAACTCCTTAATTTTGTCAAGTGTCAAAGAGGTACTACAAACCATGTTCGATTTAGAGTTCCAAATTCATCTATCTATATAGGAGAGAACAAGGGAAACCTAAATATAAAAACTTCTACTGTAGACGAATGCTTCAACCTAAAAGAACAAAATTTGGTGAGCCTAGTGGGACTTGTGTACTGATCATTAGCAACAAGTATCATCAAGATTGGGTGAAAAAATATTTGCTGGTATTTCGGAAACTCGTTATTTCTTAGAAGCTTGGCAACCCCTCTCAATGAAAGTGCTTTTCACAGTCTGTGCCTAGGGCTACTTGAAGAGGAAACAAACCATAGAGACAAAACTGAGAACTCCTTTATTTTGTCAAGTTTCAAAGAGCTACTACGAACCATGTTTTATTTAGAGTTCCAAATTCATCTATGTATATAGGAGAGAACAGAGGGAAACCTAAATATAAAAACTGCTACTGTAGACGATCGCTTCAAACTAGAAGAACAAAATTTGGTGAGCCAAGTGGGATATGTGTACTGATCAGTACCACCAAGTATCATCAAGATTCGGTGAAAAAATATTTGCTGGTATTTCGGAAACTCATTATTTCTTAGAAGCTTGGAATCCATCTCAATGAAAGTGCTTTTCCACAGTGTGTGCCTAAGGCTACTTGAAGAGGAAACAAACCATAGAGACAAAACTGAGAACTCCTTTATTTTGTCAAGTTTCAAAGAGCTACTACACACCATGTTGGATTTAGAGTTCCAAATTCATCTAACTATATAGGAGAGAACAGAGGGAAACCTAATTATAAAAACTGCTACTGTCGACGAACGCTTCAACCTAGAAAAACAAAATTTGGTGAGCCAAGTGGGATTTATGTAGTGATCATTACCACCAAGTATCATCAAGATTGGGTGAAAAAATATTTGCTGGTATTTCGGAAACTCGTTATTTCTTATAAGCTTAGCAACCCCTCTCAATGAAAGTGCTTTTCCACAGTCTGTGCCTAGGGCTACTTGAAGAGGAACCAAACCATAGAGACAAAACGGAGAACTCCTTTATTTTGTCAAGTTACAAAGAGCTAATACAAACCATGTTGGATTTAGAGTTCCAAATTCATCTATCTATATAGGAGAGAACACAGGGAAACCTAAACATAAAAACTGCTAGTGAAGACTAACGCCTCAACCTAGAAAAACAATATTCAGTGAGCCAAGTGTGATTTGTGTCCTGATCATTACCACCAAGTATCATCAAGATTGGGTTTAAAAATATATCCTTGTATTTCGGAAACTCGTAATTTCTTAGAAGCTTGGCAACCCCTCTCAATGAAAGTGCTTTTCCACAGTCTGTGCCTAGAGCTACTTTAAGAGGAAACAAACCATAGAGACAAAACTGAGAACTCCTTTATTTTGTCAAGTTTCAAAGAGCTACTACAAACCATGTTGGATTTAGTGTTCCAAATTCATCTATCTATATAGGAGAGAACAGAGGGAAACCTAAATATAAAAACTGCTACTGTAGACGAACGCTTCAACCTAGAAAAAGAAAATTTGGTGAGCCAAGTGGGATTTATGTACTGATCATTACCACCAAGTATCATCAAGATTGGGTGAAAAAATATTTGCTGGTATTTCGGAAACTCGTTATTTCTTAGAAGCTTTGCAACCCCTCTCAATGAAAGTGCTTTTCCACAGTCTGTTCCTAGGGCTACTTGAAGAGGTAACAAACCATAGAGACTAAACTGAGAACTCCTTTATTTTGTCAAGTATCAAAGAACTACTAAAAACCATGTTGCATTTAGAGTTCCAAATTCATCTATCTATATAGGAGAGAACAGAGAGAAACCTAAAAATAAAAACTGCTACTGTAAACGAACGCTTCAACCTAGAAGAACAAAAATTGGTGAGCCAAGTGGGATTTGTGTACTTGTCATTACCACCACGTATCATCAAGATTGGTTGAAAAAATATTTGCTGGTATTTCGGAAACTCGTAATTTCTTGGAAGCTTGGCAACCCCTTTCAATGAAAGTGCTTTTCCACAGTCTGTGCTTAGGGCTACTTGAAGAGGAAACAAACCATAGAGACAAAACGGAGAACTCCTTTATTTTGTGAAGTTACAAAGAGCTAATACAAACCATGTTGGATTTAGAGTTCCAAATTCATCTATCTATATAGGAGAGAACAGAGGGAAACCTAAGTATAAAAATTGCTACCGTAGACGAACGCTTCAACCTAGAAGAACAAAATTTGGTGAGCCAAGTGGGATTTGTGTCCTGACCATTACCACCAAGTATCATCAAGATTGTGTTTAAAAATATATCCTGGTATTTTGGAAACTCGTAATTTCTAAGAAGCTTGGCAACCCCTCTCAATGAAAGTGCTTTTCCACAGTCTGTGCCTAGAGCTACTTGAAGAGGAAACAAACCATAGAGACAAAACTGAGAACTCCTTTATTTTGTCAAGTTTCAAAGAGCTAATACAAACCATGTTGGATTTAGAGTTCCAAATTCATCTATCTATATAGGAGAGAATAGAGGAAAACCTAAATATAAAAACTGCTACTGTAGACAAACGCTTCAACATAGAAGAACAAAATTCGGTGAGCCAGGTGGGATTTGTGTCCTGATCATTACCACCAAGTATCATCAAGATTGGGTTTAAAAATATATCCTGGTATTTTGGAAACTCGTAATTTCTAAGAAGCTTGGCAACCCCTCTCAATGAAAGTGCTTTTCCACAGTCTGTTCCTAGGTCTACTTGAATAGGTAACAAACCATAGAGACTAAACTGAGAAATCCTTTATTTTGTCAAGTTACAAAGAGCTACTAAAAACCATGTTGCATTTAGAGTTCCAAATTCATCTATCTATATAGGAGAGAACAGAGTGAAACCTAAAAATAAAAACTGCTACTGTAAACGAACGTTCCAACCTAGAAGAACAAGAATTGGTGAGCCAAGTGGGATTTGTGTACTTGTCAATACCACCACGTATAATCAAGATTGGTTGAAAAAATATTTGCTGGTATTTCGAAAACTCGTAATTCCTTGGAAGATAGGCAACTCCTTTCAATGAAAGTGCTTTTCCACAGTCATTGCTTAGGGCTACTTGAAGAGGAAACAAACTATAGAGACAAAACGGAGTACTCCTTTATTTTTTCAAGTTACAAAGAGCTAATACAAACCATGTTGGATTTAGAGTTCCAAATTCATCTATCTATATAGGAGAGAACAGAGTGAAACCTAAATATAAAAAGTGCTACTGTAGACGAACGCTTCAACCTAGAAGAACAAAATTTGGTGAGCCAAGTGGGATTTGTGTCGTGATAATTACCACCAAGTATCATCAAGATTGGGTTTAAAAATATATCCTGGTATTTCAGAAACTCGTAATTTCTTAGAAGCTTGGCAACCCCTCTCAATGAAAGTGCTTTTCCACAGTCTGTGCCTAGAGCTACTTGAAGAGGAAACAAACCATAGAGACAAAACTGAGAACTCCTTTATTTTGTCAAGTTTCAAAGAGCTAATACAAACCATGTTGGATTTAGAGTTCCAAATACATCTATCTATATAGGAGAGAACAAAGTGAAACCTAAAAAAAAAAAACTGCTACTGTAAACAAACGCTTCAACCTAGAAGAACAAAATTTGGTGAGTCTTGTGGGATTTGTGTCCCGATCATTAGCACCAAGAATCATCAAGATTGGGTGAAAAAATATTTGCTGGTATTTTGGAAACTCGTTATTTCTCGGAAATTTGGCAACCCCTTTCAATGAAAGTGCTTTTCCAGAGTCTGTGCCTGGGGCTACTTAAAGATTATAGAAACCATAGAAACAAAACTGAGAACTACTTTGTTTTGTCAAGTTTCAAAGAGCTACTACAAACCATGTTGGATTTAGAGTTCCAAATTCATCTATCTATATAGGAGAGAACAGAGGAAAACCTAAATATAAAAACTGCTACTGTAGACAAACGCTTCAACCTAGAAGAACAAAATTCGGTGAGCCAAGTGGGATTTGTGTCCTGATCATTACCACCCAGTATCATCAAGATTGGGTGAAAAAATATTTCCTGGTATTTCGGAAACTTGTTATTTCTTAGAAGCTTGGTAACCCATCAGAATGAAAGTGCTTTTCCACAGTCTGGGCCTAGAGCTACTTGAAGAGGAAACAAACCATAAAGTCAAAACTGAGAACTTTTTTATTTTGTCAAGTTTCAAAGAGCTACTTCAAACCATGTTGGATTTAGAGTTCCAAATTCATCTATCTATATAGGAGATATCAGAGGGAAATCTAAATATAAAAACTGCTACTGTAGACAAACGCTTCAACCTAGAAGAACAAAATTCGGTGAGCCAAGTGGGATTTGTGTCCTGATCATTACCGCCAAGTAAAATCAAGATTGGGTGAAAAAATATTTGCTGGTATTTCAGAAACTCGTAATTTCTTGGAAGCTTGGCAACCCCTTTCAATGAAAGTGCTTTTCCACAGTCTTGCTTAGGGCTACTTGAAGAGGAAACAAACCATAGAGACAAAACTGAGAACTCCTTTATTTTGTCAAGTATCAAAGAGCTACTAAAAACCATGTTGGATTTAGAGTTCCAAATTCATCTATCTATATAGGAGAGAACAGAGGGAAACCCAAATATAAAAACTGCTACTGTAGACGAACGCTTCAAACTAGAGGAAGAAAATTCGGTGAGCCAAGTGGTATTTGTGTCCTGATCATTACCACCAAGTATCATCAAGATTGGGTGAAAAAATATTTCCTGGTATTTCGGAAACTTGTTATTTCTTGGAAGCTTGGCAACCCCTCTCAATGAAAGTGCTTTTCCACAGTCTGTGCCTAGAGCTACTTGAAGAGGAAACAAAGCATAGAGACAAAACTGAGAACTCCTTTATTGTGTCAATTTTCAAAGAGCTACTACAAACCATGTTGGATTTAGTGTTCCAAATTCATCTATCTATATAGGAGAGAACACAGGGAAAACTAAATATAAAAACTGCTACTGTAGACGAACGCTTCAACCTAGAAAAAATAAAATTCGGTGAGCCAATTAGGATTTATGTACTGATCATTACCACCAAGTATCATCAAGATTGGGTGAAAAAATATTTGCTCGTATTTCGGAAACTCGTAAATTTTTAGAAGCTTGGCAACCCCTCTCAGTGAAAGTGCTTTTCCACAGTCTGTTCCTAGGTCTACTTGAATAGGTAACAAACCATAGAGACTAAACTGAGAACTCCTTTATTTTGTCAAGTATCAAAGAGCTACTAAAAACCATGTTGCATTTAGAGTTCCAAATTCATCTATCTATATAGGAGAGAACAGAGTGAAAAATAAAAATAAAAACTGCTACTGTAAACGAACGTTTCAACCTAGAAGAACAAAAATTGGTGAGCCAAGTGGGATATGTGTACTTGTCAATATCACCACGTATCATCAAGATTGGTTGAAAAAATATTTGCTGGTATTTCGGAAACTCGTAATTTCTTGGAAGCTTGGCAACCCCTTTCAATGAAAGTGCTTTTCCACAGTCTTTGCTTAGGGCTACTTGAAGAGGAAACAAACCATAGAGACAAAACGGAGTACTCCTTTATTTTGTCAAGTTACAAAGAGCTAATACAAACCATGTTGGATTTAGAGTTCCAAATTCATCTATCTATATAGGAGAGAACAGAGGGAAACCTAAATATAAAAACTGCTACTGTAGACGAACGCTTCAACCTAGAAGAACAAAATTTGGTGAGCCAAGTGGGATTTGTGTCCTGATCATTACCACCAAGTATCATCAAGATTGGGTTTAAAAATATATCCTGGTATTTCGGAAACTCGTAATTTCTTATAAGCTTGGCAACCCCTCTCAATGAAAGTGCTTTTTCACAGTCTGTGCCTAGAGCTACTTGAAGAGGAAACAAACCATAGAGACAAAATTGAGAACTCCTTTATTTTGTCAAGTTTCAAAGAGCTAATACAAACCATGGTAGATTTAGAGTTCCAAATTCATCTATCTATATAGGAGAGAACAGAGGGAAACCTAAATATAAAAACTACTAGTGTAAACGAACGCTTCAACCTAGAAGAACAAAATTTGGTGAGCCAAGTGGGATTTGTGTTCTGATCATTATCACCAAGTATCATCAAGATTGGGTTTAAAAATATATCCTGGTATTTCGGAAACTCGTAATTTCTTATAAGCTTGGCAACCCCTCTCAATGAAAGTGCTTTTTCACAGTCTGTGCCTAGAGCTACTTGAAGAGGAAACAAACCATAGAGACAAAACTGAGAAGTCCTTTATTTTGTCAAGTTTCAAAGAGCTAATACAAACCATGTTGGATTTAGAGTTCCAAATTCATCTATCTATATAGGAGAGAACAGAGAAAAACCTAAATATAAAAACTGCTACTGTAGACGAACGCTTCAACCAAGAAGAACAAAAATTGGTGAGCCAAGTGGGAATTGTGTACTGATTATTACCACCAAGTATCATCAAGATTGGGGGAAAAAATATTTGCTGGTATTTCGCAAACTCATTATTTCTTAGAAGTTGGCAACCCCTCTCAATGAAAGTGCTTTTCCACAGTCTCTGCCTAGGGCTACTTGAAGAGGAAACAAACCATAGAGACAAAACTGAGAACTCCTTTATTTTGTCAAGTTTCAAAGAGCTACTACAAACCATGTTGTATTTAGAGTTCCAAATTCATCTATCTATATAGGAGAGAACAGAGGAAAACCTAAATATGAAAACTGCTACTGTAGATGAACGCTTCAAACTAGAAGAACAAAATTCGGTGAGCCAAGTGGGATTTGTGTACTGATCACTACCACCAAGTATCATCAAGATTGGGTGAAAAAATATTTCCTGGTATTTCGGAAACTCGTTATTTCTTAGAAGCTTGGCAACCCCTCTCAATGAAAGTGCTTTTCCACAGTCTGTGCCAAGGGCTACTTGATGAGGAAACAAACCATAGAGACAAAACTGAGAACTCCTTTATTTTGTGAAGTTTCAAAGAGCTACTACAAACCATGTTGGATTTAGAGTTCCAAATTCATCTAACTATATAGGAGATAACAGAGGAAAACCTAAATATAAAACTGCTACTGTCGACGAACGCTTCAACCTAGAAGAAGAAAATTTGCTGAGCTTAGTGGGATTTGTGTACTGATCATTACCACCAAGTATCATCAAGATTGGGTGAAAAAATATTTGCTGGTATTTCGGAAACTCGTAATTTCTTAGAAGCTTGACAACCCATCTCAATGAAGGTGCTTTTCCACAGTCTGTGCCTAGGGCTCCTTGAGGATTAAACAAACCATAGAGACAAAACTGAGAACTCCTTTATTTTGTCAAGTTTCAAAGAGATACTTCAAACCGTGTTGGATTTAGAGTTCCAAATTCATCTATCTATATAGGAAAGAACAGAGGGAAACCTAAATATAAAAACTGCTATTGTAGACGAACGCTTCAACCTAGAAGAACAAAATTTGGTGAGCCAAGTGGGATATGTGTACTGATCATTACCACCAAGTATCATCAAGATTGGATGAAAAAATATTTGCTGGTATTTCGGAAACTCGTAATTTCTTAGAATCTTGGCAACCCTCTCAATGAATGTGCTTTTCCACAGTCTGTGTCTAGCGCTACTTGTAGAGGAAAGAAGCCATAGAGACAAAACTGAGAACCCCTTTATTTTGTCAAGTTTCAAAGAGCTACTACAAACCATGTTCAATTTAGAGGTCCTATTTCATCTATCTATATAGGAGAGAACAGAGGGAAACCTAAATATAAAAACTGCTACTGTAGACGAACGCTTCAACCTAGAAGAACAAAATTTGGTGAGCCAAGTGGTATTTGTGTACTGATGAATAACACCAAGTATCATCAAGATTGGGTAAAAAAATATTTGCTGGTATTTCGGAAACTTGTAATTTCTTAGAAGCTTGGCAACCCCTCTCAATGAAAGTGCTTTTCAACAGTCTGCACCTAGGGCTACTTGAGGAGGAAACAAACCATAGAGACAAAACTGAGAACTCCTTAATTTTGTCAAGTTTCAAAGAGCTACTACAAACCATGTTCGATTTAGAGTTCCAAATTCATCTATCTATATAGGAGAGAACAAGGGAAACTTAAATATAAAAACTGCTACTGTAGACGAACGCTTCAACCTAGAAGAACAAAATTTGGTGAGCCTAATGGGACTTGTGTACTGATCATTAGCAACAAGTATCATCAAGATTGGGTGAAAAAATATTTGCTGGTATTTCGGAATCTCGTTATTTCTTAGAAGCTTGGCATCCATCTCAATGAAAGTGCTTTTCCACAGTGTGTGCCTAAGGCTACTTGAAGAATAAACAAACCATAGAGACAAAACTGAGAACTCCTTTATTTTGTCAGGTTTCAAAGAGCTACTACAAACCATGTTGGATTTAGAGTTCCAAATTCATCTATCTATATAGGAGAGAACAGAGGGTAACCTAAATATAAAAACGGCTACTGTAGACGAACGCTTCAACCTAGAATAAAAAAAATTTGGTGAGCCAAGTGGGAAATGCGTACTGATCATTAGCACCAAGTATCATCAAGATTGGGTGAAAAAATATTTCCTTTTATTTCGGAAACTCGTAATTTCTTAGAAGCTTGGCAACCCCTCTCAATGAAAGTGCTTTTCCACAGTCTGTGCCTAGGGCTACTTGAAGAGGAAACAAACCATAGAGACAAAACTGAGAACTCCTTTATTTTGTCAAGTTTCAAAGGGCTACTACAAACCATGTTGGATTTAGAGTTCCAAATTCATCTATCTATATAGGAGAGAACAGAGGGAAACCTAAATATAAAAACTGCTATTGTAGACGAACGCTTCAACCTAGAAGAACAAAATTTGGTGAGCCAAGTGGGATATGTGTACTGATCATTACCACCAAGTATCATCAAGATTGGATGAAAAAAATATTTGCTGGTATTTCGGAAACTCGTAATTTCTTAGAAGCTTGGCAACCTCTCTCAATGAAAGTGCTTTTTCACAGACTGTGCCTAGGGCTACTTGAAGAGGAAACAAACCATAGAGACAAAACTGAGAACTCCTTTATTTTGTCAAGTTTCAAAGAGCTACGAAAAACCATGTTGGATTTAGAGTTCCAAATTCATCTATCTATATAGGAGAGAACAGAGGGTAACCTAAATATAAAAACTGCTACTGTAGACGAACGCTTCAACCTAGAATAATAAAATTTGGTGAGCCAAGTGGGAAATGCGTACTGATCATTAGCACCAAGTGTCATCAAGATTGGGTGAAAAAATATTTGCTGGTATTTCGGAAACTCGTTATTTCTTAGAATCTTGGCAACCCCTCTCAATGAAAGTGCTTTTCCACAGTCTGTGCCTAGGGCTACATGTAGAGGAAAGAAGCCATAGAGACAAAAGTGAGAACCCCTTTATTTTGTAAAGTTTCAAAGAGCTACTACAAACCATGTTGAATTTAGTGTTCCAATTTCATCTATCTATATAGGAGAGAACAGAGGGAAACCTAAATATAAAAACTGCTACTGTAGACGAACGCTTCAACCTAGAAGAACAAAATTTCTTGAGCCAAGTGGTATTTGTGTACTGATTATTAACACCAAGTATCATCAAGATTGGGTGAAATAATATTTGCTGGTATTTCGGAAAGTCGTAATTTCTTAGAAGCTTGGCAACCCCTCTCAATGAAAGTGCTTTTCAACAGTCTGTGCCTAGGGCTACTTGAAGAGGAAACAAACCATAGAGACAAAACTGAGAACTCCTCAATTTTGTCAAGTGTCAAAGAGCTACTACAAACCATGTTCGATTTAGAGTTCCAAATTCATCTATCTATATAGGAGAGAACAAGGGAAACCTAAATATAAAAACTGCTACTGTAGACGAATGCTTCAACCTAAAAGAACAAAATTTGGTGAGCCTAGTGGGACTTGTGTACTGATCATTAGCAACAAGTATCATCAAGATTGGGTGAAAAAATATTTGCTGGTATTTCGGAAACTCGTTATTTCTTAGAAGCTTGGCAACCCCTCTCAATGAAAGTGCTTTTCCACAGTCTGTGCCTAGGGCTACTTGAAGAGGAAACAAACCATAGAGACAAAACTGAGAACTCCTTTATTTTGTCAAGTTCAAAGAGCTACTACGAACCATGTTTTATTTAGAGTTCCAAATTCATCTATGTATATAGGAGAGAACAGAGGGAAACCTAAATATAAAAACTGCTACTGTAGACGATCGCTTCAAACTAGAAGAACAAAATTTGGTGAGCCAAGTGGGATATGTGTACTGATCAGTACCACCAAGTATCATCAAGATTGGGTGAAAAAATATTTGTTGGTATTTCGGAAACTCATTACTTCTTAGAAGCTTGGAATCCATCTCAATGAAAGTGCTTTTCCACAGTGTGTGCCTAAGGCTACTTGAAGAGGAAACAAACCATAGAGACAAAACTGAGAACTCCTTTATTTTGTCAAGTTTCAAAGAGCTACTACAAACCATGTTGGATTTAGAGTTCCAAATTCATCTAACTATATAGGAGAGAACAGAGGGAAACCTAATTATAAAAACTGCCACTGTCGACGAACGCTTCAAACTAGAAGAAGAAAATTTGGTGAGCTTAGTGGGATTTGTGTACTGATCATTACCACCAAGTATCATCAAGATTGGGTGAAAAAATATTTGCTGGTATTTTGGAAACTCGTAATTTCTTAGAAGCTTGGCAACCCATCTCAATGAAAGTGCTTTTTCACAGTCTGTGCCTAGGGCTCCTTGAGGATTAAACAAACCATAGAGACAAAACTGAGAACTCCTTTATTTTGTCAAGTTTCAAAGACCTACTAAAAACCATGTTTTATTTAGAGTTCCAAATTCATCTATCTATATAGGAGAGAACAGAGGGAAACCTAAATATAAAAACTGCTACTGTAGACGAACGGTCCAATCTAGAATAAAAAAATTTGGTGAGCCAAGTGGGAAATGCGTACTGATCATTAGCTCCAAGTGTCATCAAGATTGGGTGAAAATTATTTGCTGGTATTTC
Organism: Callospermophilus lateralis; assembly: GCF_048772815.1. Classification (NCBI taxonomy): domain Eukaryota; kingdom Metazoa; phylum Chordata; class Mammalia; order Rodentia; family Sciuridae; genus Callospermophilus; species Callospermophilus lateralis. The sequence continues at coordinate 16,905 of NW_027513826.1, read as the reverse complement.
GGAAACTCGTAATTTCTTAGAAGCTTGGCAACCCCTCTCAATGAAAGTGCTTTTCCACAGTCTGTGCGCAGGGCTACTTGAAGAGGAAACAAACCATAGCGACAAAACGGAGAACTCCTTTATTTTGTCAAGTTTCAAAGGGCTACTACAAACCATGTTGGATTTAGAGTTCCAAATTCATCTATCTATATAGGAGAGAAAAGAGGGTAACCTAAATATAAAAAGTGCTACTGTAGACAAACGCTTAAACATAGAATAATAAAATTTGGTGAGCCAAGTAGGAAATGCGTACTGATCATTAGCACCAAGTGTCATCAAGATTGGGTGAAAAAATATTTGCTGGTATTTCGGAAACTCGTTATTTCTTGGAAGCTTGGCAACCCCTCTCAATGAAAGTGCTTTTCCACAGTCTGTGCCTAGGGCTACTTGTAGAGGAAAGAAGCCATAGAGACAAAACTGAGAACCCCTTTATTTTGTCAAGTTTCAAAGAGCTACTACAAACCATGTTGAATTTAGAGTTCCAATTTCATCTATCTATATAGGAGAGAACAGAGGGAAACCTAAGTATAAAAACTGCTACTGTAGACGAACGCTTCAACATAGAAGAACAAAATTTGGTGAGCCAAGTGGTATTTGTGTACTGATGATTAACACCAAGTATCATCAAGATTGGGTGAAAAAATATTTGCTGGTATTTCGGAAACTCGTTATTTCTTAGAAGCTTGGCAACCCCTCTCAATGCAAGTGCTTTTCCACAGTCTGTGCCTAGAGCTACTTGAAGGGGAAACAAACCATTGAGACAAAACTGAGAAATACTTTATTTTGTCAACTTTCAAAGAGCGACTACAAACCATGTTGGATTTAGAGTTCCAAATTCATCTATCTATATAGGAGAGAACAGAGGGTAACCTAAATATAAAAACTGCTACTGTAGACGAACGATTCAACCTAGAATAACAAAATTTGGTGAGCCAAGTAGGAAATGTGTACTGATCATTAGCACCAAGTATCATCAAGATTGGGTGAAAAAATATTTGCTGGTATTTCGGAAACTCGTAATTTCTTGGAAGCTTGGCAACCCCTTTCAATGAAAGTGCTTTTTCACAGTCTGTGCCTAGGGCTACTTGAAGAGGAAACAAACCATAGAGACAAAACTGAGAACTCTTTTATTTTGTCAAGTTTCAAAGAGCTACTACAAACCATGTTGGATTTAGTGTTCAAATTCATCTATCTATATATGAGAGAACAGAGTGAAACCTAAATATAAAAACTGCTACTGTAGACGAACGCTTCAAGCTAGAAGAACAAAATTTGGTGAGCCAAGTGGGATTTGTGTACTGATCATTACCACCAAGTATCATCAAGATTGGGTGAAAAAAATATTTGCTGGTATTTCGGAAACTCGTTATTTCTTAGACGCTTGGCAACCCCTCTCAATGAAAGTGCTTTTTCACAGTCTCTGCCTAGGGCTACTTGAAGAGGAAACAAACCATAGAGACAAAACTGAGAACTCCTTAATTTTGTCAAGTTTCAAAGAGCTACTACAAACCATGTTCGATTTAGAGTTCCAAATTCATCTATCTATATAGGAGAGAACAAGGGAAACCTAAATATAAAAACTGCTACTGTAGACGAACGCTTCAACCTAGAAGAACAAAATTTGGTGAGCCAAGTGGGATTTGTGTACTGATCATTACCACCAAGTATCATGAAGATTGGGTGAAAAAATATTTGCTGGTATTTCGGAAACTTGTAATTTCTTAGAAGCTTGGCAACCCCTCAATGAAAGTGCTTTTCCACAGTCTGGGACTAGGGCTACTTGAAGATTAAACAAACTATAGAGACAAAACTGAGAACTCCTTTATTTGTCATGTTTCAAAGACCTACTACAAACCATGTTGGATTTAGAGTTCCAAATTCATCTATCTATATAGGAGAGAACAGAGGGAAACCTAAATATAAAAACTGCTACTGTAGACGAACGCTTCAACCTAGAATAACAAATTTGGTGAGCCAAGTGGTAAATGTGTACTGATCATTAGCACCAAGTATCATCAAGATTGGGTGAAAAAATATTTGCTGGTATTTCGGAAACTCGTTATTTCTTAGAAGCTTGGCAACCCCTCTCAATGAAAGTGCTTTTCCACAGTCTGTGCCTAGGCCTCCTTGAAGATTAAACAAACCATAGAGAAAAAACTGAGAACTCCTTTATTTTGTCAAGTTTCAACGACATCCTACAAACCATGTTTTATTTAGAGTTCCAAATTCATCTTTCTATATAGGAGAGAACGGAGTGAAACCTGAAAATAAAAACTGCTACTGTAAACGAAGGCTTCAACCTAGCAAAACAAAATTTGGTGAGCCAAGTGGGATTTGTGTACTTTTCATTACCACCACGTATCATCAAGATTGGGTGAAAAAATATTTGCTGGTATCTCGGAAACACGTAATTTTTTGGATGCTTGGCAACCCCTTTCAATGAAAGTTCTTTTACAGAGTCTCTGCTTAGGGCTACTTGAAGAGGAAACAAACCATAGAGACAAAAGGGAGAACTCCTTTATTTTGTCAAGGTTCAAAGAGCTACTACAAACCATGTTGGATTTAGAGTTCCAAATTCATCTATCTATATAGGAGAGAACAGAGGGAAACATAAATATAAAAACTGCCTCTGTAGATGAACGCTTCCACCTAGAAGAACAAAATTTGGTGAGCCAAGTGAGATTTGTATACTGATCATTACCACCAAGCATCATCAAGATTGGGTGAAAAAATATTTGCTGGTATTCCGGAAACTCATTATTTCTTGGAAGCTTGGCAACCACTTTCAATGAAAGTGCTTTTCGCGAGTCTGTGCCTAGGGCTACTTAAAGAGGAAACAAACCATAGAGACAAAACTGAGAACTCCTTTATTTTGTCAAGTTTCAAAGAACTACTAGAAACAATGTTGGATTTAGAGTTCCAAATTCATCTATCTATATAGGAGAGAACAGAGTGAAACCTAAATATAAAAACTGCTACTGTAGACGAACGCTTCAACCTAGAAGAACAAAATTTGGTGAGCCAAGTGGGATTTGTGTACTGATCGTTACCACCACGTATCATCAAGATTCGGTGAAAAAATATTTGCAGGTATTTCAGAAACTCGTAATTTCTTTGAAGCTTGGCAACCCATCTCAATGAAAGTGCTTTCCACAGTCTGTGCCTAGGGCTACTTGAAGAGGAAACAAACCATAGAGACAAAACTGAGAACTCCTTTATTTTGTCAAGTTTCAAAGAGCTACTACAAACCATGTTGGATTTAGAGTTCCAAATTCATCTATCTACATAGGAGAGAACAGAGGGAAACCTAAATATAAAAAGTGCTACTGTAGACGAACGCTTCAACCTAGAAGAACAAAATTTGGTGAGCCATGTGGAGTTTGTGTACTTATCATTACCACCAGTATCATCAAGATTGGGTGAAAAAATATTTGCTGGTATTTCGGAAACTGGTTATTTCTTAGAAGCGTGGCAACCCCTCTCATGAAAGTGCTTTTCCACAGTCTATGCGTAGGGCTACTTGAAGAGGAAACAATCCATAGAGACAAAACAGAGAACTCCTTAATTTTGTCAAGTTTCAAAGAGCTACTACAAACCATGTTGGATTTAGAGTTCCAAATTTATCTATGTATATAGGAGAGAACAAGGGAAACCTAAATATAAAAACTGCTACTGTAGACGAACGCTTCAACCTAGAAGAACAAAATTTGGTGAGCCTAGTGGGACTTGTATACTGATCATTAGCAACAAGTATCATCAAGATTGGGTGAAAAAATATTTGCTGGTATTTCGGAAACTCGTTATTTCTTAGAAGCTTGGCAACCCCTCTCAATGCAAGTGCTTTTCACAGTCTGTGCCTAGAGCTACTTGAAGGGGAAACAAACAATTGAGACAAAACTGAGAAATACTTTATTTTGTCAACTTTCAAAGAGCGACTACAAACCATGTTGGATTTAGAGTTCCAAATTCATCTAACTATATAGGAGAGAACAGAGGGAAACCTAAATATAAAAACTGCTACTCTCGACGAACGCTTCAACATAGAAAAAGAAAATTTGGTGAGCTTAGTGGGATTTGTGTACTGATCATTACCACCAAGTATCATCAAGATTGGGTGAAAAATATTTGCTGGTATTTCGGAAACTCGTAATTTCTTAGAAGCTTGGCAACCCATCTCAATGAAAGTGCTTTTCCACAGTCTGTGCCTAGGGCTCCTTGAGGATTAAACAAACCATAGAGACAAAACTGAGAACTCCTTTATTTTGTCAAGTTTCAAAGACCTACTACAAACCATGTTTTATTTAGAGTTCCAAATTCATCTATCTATATAGGAGATAACAGAGGGAAACCTAAATATAAAAACTGCTACTGTAGACGAATGCTTCAACCTAGAAAAAAAAATTTGGTGAGCCAAGTGGGAAATGCGTACTGATCATTATCACCAAGTGTCATCAAGATTGGGTGAAAAAATATTTGCTGGTATTTCGGAAACTCGTTATTTCTTAGAAGCTTGGCAACCCCTCTCAATGAAAGTGCGTTTCCGCAGTCTGTGCCTAGGGCTACTTGAAGAGGAAACAAACCATAGAGACAAAACTGAGAACTCCTTTATTTTGTCAAGTTTCAAAGAGCTACGAAAAACCATGTTGGATTTAGAGTTCCAAATTCATCTATCTATATAGGAGAGAACAGAGGGTAACCTAAATATAAAAACTGCTACTGTAGACGAACGATTCAACCTAGAATAACAAAATTTGGTGAGCCAAGTAGGAAATGTGTACTGATCATTAGCACCAAGTATCATCAAGATTGGGTGAAAAAATATTTGCTGGTATTTCGGAAACTCGTTATTTCTTAGAAGCTTGGCAACCCCTCTCAATGAAAGTGCTTTTCCACAGTCTGTGCCTAGGCCTCCTTGAAGATTAAACAAACCATAGAGAAAAAACTGAGAACTCCTTTATTTTGTCAAGTTTCAACGACATCCTACAAACCATGTTTTATTTAGAGTTCCAAATTCATCTTTCTATATAGGAGAGAACGGAGTGAAACCTGAAAATAAAAACTGCTACTGTAAACGAAGGCTTCAACCTAGCAAAACAAAATTTGGTGAGCCAAGTGGGATTTGTGTACTTTTCATTACCACCACGTATCATCAAGATTGGGTGAAAAAATATTTGCTGGTATCTCGGAAACACGTAATTTTTTGGATGCTTGGCAACCCCTTTCAATGAAAGTTCTTTTACAGAGTCTCTGCTTAGGGCTACTTGAAGAGGAAACAAACCATAGAGACAAAAGGGAGAACTCCTTTATTTTGTCAAGGTTCAAAGAGCTACTACAAACCATGTTGGATTTAGAGTTCCAAATTCATCTATCTATATAGGAGAGAACAGAGGGAAACATAAATATAAAAACTGCCTCTGTAGATGAACGCTTCCACCTAGAAGAACAAAATTTGGTGAGCCAAGTGAGATTTGTATACTGATCATTACCACCAAGCATCATCAAGATTGGGTGAAAAAATATTTGCTGGTATTCCGGAAACTCATTATTTCTTGGAAGCTTGGCAACCACTTTCAATGAAAGTGCTTTTCGCGAGTCTGTGCCTAGGGCTACTTAAAGAGGAAACAAACCATAGAGACAAAACTGAGAACTCCTTTATTTTGTCAAGTTTCAAAGAACTACTAGAAACAATGTTGGATTTAGAGTTCCAAATTCATCTATCTATATAGGAGAGAACAGAGTGAAACCTAAATATAAAAACTGCTACTGTAGACGAACGCTTCAACCTAGAAGAACAAAATTTGGTGAGCCAAGTGGGATTTGTGTACTGATCGTTACCACCACGTATCATCAAGATTCGGTGAAAAAATATTTGCAGGTATTTCAGAAACTCGTAATTTCTTTGAAGCTTGGCAACCCATCTCAATGAAAGTGCTTTCCACAGTCTGTGCCTAGGGCTACTTGAAGAGGAAACAAACCATAGAGACAAAACTGAGAACTCCTTTATTTTGTCAAGTTTCAAAGAGCTACTACAAACCATGTTGGATTTAGAGTTCCAAATTCATCTATCTACATAGGAGAGAACAGAGGGAAACCTAAATATAAAAAGTGCTACTGTAGACGAACGCTTCAACCTAGAAGAACAAAATTTGGTGAGCCATGTGGAGTTTGTGTACTTATCATTACCACCAAGTATCATCAAGATTGGGTGAAAAAATATTTGCTGGTATTTCGGAAACTGGTTATTTCTTAGAAGCGTGGCAACCCCTCTCAATGAAAGTGCTTTTCCACAGTCTATGCGTAGGGCTACTTGAAGAGGAAACAATCCATAGAGACAAAACAGAGAACTCCTTAAATTTTGTCAAGTTTCAAAGAGCTACTACAAACCAGTTGGATTTAGAGTTCCAAATTTATCTATGTATATAGGAGAGAACAAGGGAAACCTAAATATAAAAACTGCTACTGTAGACGAACGCTTCAACCTAGAAGAACAAAATTTGGTGAGCCTAGTGGGACTTGTATACTGATCATTAGCAACAAGTATCATCAAGATTGGGTGAAAAAATATTTGCTGGTATTTCGGGAAACTCGTTATTTCTTAGAAGCTTGGCAACCCTCTCAATGCAAGTGCTTTTCCACAGTCTGTGCCTAGAGCTACTTGAAGGGGAAACAAACAATTGAGACAAAACTGAGAAATACTTTATTTTGTCAACTTTCAAAGAGCGACTACAAACCATGTTGGATTTAGAGTTCCAAATTCATCTAACTATATAGGAGAGAACAGAGGGAAACCTAAATATAAAAAACTGCTACTCTCGACGAACGCTTCAACATAGAAAAAGAAAATTTGGTGAGCTTAGTGGGATTTGTGTACTGATCATTACCACCAAGTATCATCAAGATTGGGTGAAAAATATTTGCTGGTATTTCGGAAACTCGTAATTTCTTAGAAGCTTGGCAACCCATCTCAATGAAAGTGCTTTTCCACAGTCTGTGCCTAGGGCTCCTTGAGGATTAAACAAACCATAGAGACAAAACTGAGAACTCCTTTATTTTGTCAAGTTTCAAAGACCTACTACAAACCATGTTTTATTTAGAGTTCCAAATTCATCTATCTATATAGGAGATACAGAGGGAAACCTAAATATAAAAACTGCTACTGTAGACGAATGCTTCAACCTAGAAAAAAAATTTGGTGAGCCAAGTGGGAAATGCGTACTGATCATTATCACCAAGTGTCATCAAGATTGGGTGAAAAAATATTTGCTGGTATTTCGGAAACTCGTTATTTCTTAGAAGCTTGGCAACCCTCTCAATGAAAGTGCGTTTCCGCAGTCTGTGCCTAGGGCTACTTGAAGAGGAAACAAACCATAGAGACAAAACTGAGAACTCCTTTATTTTGTCAAGTTTCAAAGAGCTACGAAAAAACCATGTTGGATTTAGAGTTCCAAATTCATCTATCTATATAGGAGAGAACAGAGGGTAACCTAAATATAAAAACTGCTACTGTAGACGAACGATTCAACCTAGAATAACAAAATTTGGTGAGCCAAGTAGGAAATGTGTACTGATCATTAGCACCAAGTATCATCAAGATTGGGTGAAAAAATATTTGCTGGTATTTCGGAAACTCGTTATTTCTTAGAAGCTTGGCAACCCTCTCAATGAAAGTGCTTTTCCACAGTCTGTGCCTAGGCCTCCTTGAAGATTAAACAAACCATAGAGAAAAAACTGAGAACTCCTTTATTTTGTCAAGTTTCAACGACATCCTACAAACCATGTTTTATTTAGAGTTCCAAATTCATCTTTCTATATAGGAGAGAACGGAGTGAAACCTGAAAATAAAAACTGCTACTGTAAACGAAGGCTTCAACCTAGCAAAACAAAATTTGGTGAGCCAAGTGGGATTTGTGTACTTTTCATTACCACCACGTATCATCAAGATTGGGTGAAAAAATATTTGCTGGTATCTCGGAAACACGTAATTTTTTGGATGCTTGGCAACCCCTTTCAATGAAAGTTCTTTTACAGAGTCTCTGCTTAGGGCTACTTGAAGAGGAAACAAACCATAGAGACAAAAGGGAGAACTCCTTTATTTTGTCAAGGTTCAAAGAGCTACTACAAACCATGTTGGATTTAGAGTTCCAAATTCATCTATCTATATAGGAGAGAACAGAGGGAAACATAAATATAAAAACTGCCTCTGTAGATGAACGCTTCCACCTAGAAGAACAAAATTTGGTGAGCCAAGTGAGATTTGTATACTGATCATTACCACCAAGCATCATCAAGATTGGGTGAAAAAATATTTGCTGGTATTCCGGAAACTCATTATTTCTTGGAAAGCTTGGCAACCACTTTCAATGAAAGTGCTTTTCGCGAGTCTGTGCCTAGGGCTACTTAAAGAGGAAACAAACCATAGAGACAAACTGAGAACTCCTTTATTTTGTCAAGTTTCAAAGAACTACTAGAAACAATGTTGGATTTAGAGTTCCAAATTCATCTATCTATATAGGAGAGAACAGAGTGAAACCTAAATAAAAACTGCTACTGTAGACGAACGCTTCAACCTAGAAGAACAAAATTTGGTGAGCCAAGTGGGATTTGTGTACTGATCGTTACCACCACGTATCATCAAGATTCGGTGAAAAAATATTTGCAGGTATTTCGGAAACTCGTAATTTCTTAGAAGCTTGGCAACCCATCTCAATGAAAGTGCTTTTCCACAGTCTGTGCCTAGGGCTCCTTGAGGATTAAACAAACCATAGAGACAAAACTGAGAACTCCTTTATTTTGTCAAGTTTCAAAGACCTACTACAAACCATGTTTTATTTAGAGTTGCAAATTCATCTATCTATATAGGAGATAACAGAGGGAAACCTAAATATAAAAACTGCTACTGTAGACGAATGCTTCAACCTAGAAAAAAAAATTTGGTGAGCCAAGTGGGAAATGCGTACTGATCATTATCACCAAGTGTCATCAAGATTGGGTGAAAAAATATTTGCTGGTATTTCGGAAACTGGTTATTTCTTAGAAGCTTGGCAACCCCTCTCAATGAAAGTGCGTTTCCGCAGTCTGTGCCTAGGGCTACTTGAAGAGGAAACAAACCATAGAGACAAAACTGAGAACTCCTTTATTTTGTCAAGGTTTCAAAGAGCTACGAAAAACCATGTTGGATTTAGAGTTCCAAATTCATCTATCTATATAGGAGAGAACAGAGGGTAACCTAAATATAAAAACTGCTACTGTAGACGAACGATTCAACCTAGAATAACAAAATTTGGTGAGCCAAGTAGGAAATGTGTACTGATCATTAGCACCACGTATCATCAAGATTGGGTGAAAAAATATTTGCTGGTATTTCGGAAACTCGTTATTTCTTAGAAGCTTGGCAACCCCTCTCAATGAAAGTGCTTTTCCACAGTCTATGCCTAGGGCTACTTGAAGAGGAAACAATCCATAGAGACAAAACAGAGAACTCCTTTATTTTGTCAAGTTTCAAAGAGCTACTACAAACCATGTTGGATTTAGAATTCCAAATTCATGTATCTATATAGGAGAGAACGGAGTGAAACCTGAAAATAAAAACTGCTACTGTAAACGAAGGCTTCAACCTAGCAAAACAAAATTTGGTGAGCCAAGTGGGATTTGTGTACTTTTCATTACCACCACGTATCATCAAGATTGGGTGAAAAAATATTTGCTGGTATTTCGGAAACTCGTAATTTCTTAGAATCTTGGCAACCCCTCTCAATTAAAGTGTTTTTCCACAGTCTGTGCCTAGGGCTACTTGTAGAGGAAAGAAGCCATAGAGACAAAACTGAGAACCCCTTTATTTTGTAAAGTTTCAAAGAGCTACTACAAACCATGTTGAATTTAGCGTTTCAATTTCATCTATCTATATAGGAGAGAACAGAGGGAAACCTAAATATAAAAACTGCTACTGTAGACGAACGCTTCAACCTAGAAGAACAAAATTTGGTGAGCCAAGTGGTATTTGTGTACTGATGATTAACACCAAGTATCATCAAGATTGGGTGAAAAAATATTTGCTGGTATTTCGGAAACTCGTAATTTCTTAGAATCTTGGCAACCCCTCTCAATGAAAGTGCTTTTCAACAGTCTGTGCCTAGGGCTACTTGAAGAGGAAACAAACCATGGAGACAAAACGGAGAACTCTTTAATTTTGTCAAGTTTCAAAGAGCTACTACAAACCATGTTCGATTTAGAGTTCCAAATTCATCTATCTATATAGGAGAGAACAAGGGAAACCTAAATATAAAAACTGCTACTGTAGACGAACGCTTCAACCTAGAAGAACAAATTTTGGTGAGCCAAGTGGGATTTGTGTACTGATCATTACCACCAAGTATCATCAAGATTGGGTGAAAAAATATTTGCTGGTGTTTCGGAAACTCGTAATTTCTTAGAAGCTTGGCAACCCCTCAATCAAAGTGCGTTTCCACAGTCTGGGCCTAGGGCTCCTTGAAGATTAAACAAACTATAGAGAAAAAACTGAGACCTCCTTTATTTTGTCAAGTTTCAAAGACCTACTACAAACCATGTTGGATTTAGAGTTCCAAATTCATCTATCTATATAGGAGAGAACAGAGGGAAACCTAAATATAAAAACTGCTACTGTAGAAGAACACTTCAACCTAGAATAACAAATTTGGTGAGCCAAGTGGTAAATGTGTACTGATCATTAGCACCAAGTATCATCAAGATTGGGTGAAAAAATATTTGCTGGTATTTCGTAAACTCGTTATTTCTTAGAAGCTTCGCAACCCCTCTCAATGAAAGTGCTTTTCCACAGTCTGTGCCTAGGCCTCCTTGAAGATTAAACAAACCATAGAGACAAAACTGAGAACTCCTTTATTTTGCCATGTTTCAAAGACATACTACAAACCATGTTTTTTTTAGAGTTCCAAATTCATCTTTCTATATAGGAGAGAACAGAGGGAAAACTAAATATAAAAACTGCTACTGTAGACAAACGCTTCAACCTAGAAGAACAAAATTTGGTGAGCCAAGTGGGATTTGTGTACTGATCATTTCCAACAAGTATCATCAAGATTGGTTGAAAAAATATTTGCTGGTATTTCGGAAACTCGTTATTTCTTAGAAGCTTGGCAACCCCTCTCAATGACAGTGCTTTTCCACAGTCTGTGCCTAGGGCTACTTGAAGAGGAAACAAACAATAGAGACAAAACTGAGAATTCCTTTATTTTATCAAGGTTCAAAGAGCTACTACAAACCATGTTGGATTTAGAATTCCAAATTCATGTATCTATATAGGAGAGAACGGAGTGAAACCTGAAAATAAAAACTGCTACTGTAAACGAAGGCTTCAACCTAGCAAAACAAAATTTGTTGAGCCAAGTGGGATTTGTGTACTTTTCATTACCACCACGTATCATCAAGATTGGGTGAAAAAATATTTGCTGGTATCTCGGAAACACGTAATTTCTTGGATTCTTGGCAACCCCTTTCAATGAAAGTGCTTTTCCACAGTCTCTGCTTAGGGCTACTTGAAGAGGAAACAAACCATAGAGACAAAAGGGAGAACTGCTTTATTTTCTCAAGTTTCAAAGAGCTACTACAAACCATGTTGGATTTAGAGTTCCAAATTCATATATCTATATAGGAGAGAACGGAGTGAAACCTGAAAATAAAAACTGCTACTGTAGACGAACGCTTCAACCTAGAGGAACAAAATTTGGTCAGCCAAGTGGGATTTGTGTACTGATCATTAGCACCATGTATCATCAAGATTGGGTGAAAGAATGTTTGCTGGTATTTCGGAAACTCGTTATTTCTTAGAAGCTTGGCAACCCCTCCCAATGATAGTGCTTTTCCACAGTCTGTGCCTAGGGCTACTTGAAGAGGAAACAAACCATAGAGACAAAACTGAGAACGCCTTTATTTTGTCAAGTTTCAAAGAGCTACTACAAACCATGTTGGATTTAGAGTTCCAAATTCATCCATCTATATAGGAGAGAACAGAGAAAAACCTAAATATAAAAACTGCCTCTGTAGACGAACGCTTCCACCTAAAAGAACAAAATTTGGTGAGCCAAGTGAGATTTGTATACTGATCATTACCACCAAGCATCATCAAGATTGGGTGAAAAAATATTTGCTGGTATTTCGGAAACTCGTTATTTCTTAGAAGCTTGGCAACCCATCTCAATGAAAGTGCTTTTCACAGTCTGTGCCTAGGGCTACTTGAAGAGGAAACAAACCATAGAAACAAAACTGAGAACTCCTTTATTTTGTCAAGTTTCAAAGAGCTACTACAAACCATGTTGGATTTAGAGTTCCAAATTCATATATCTATATAGGAGAGAACAGAGGGAAACCTAAATATAAAAACTGCTACTGCACACGAACGCTTCAATCTAGAAGAACAAAATTTGGTGAGTAAAGTGGGATTTGTGTACCGATCATTACCACCAAGTATCATCAAGATTGGGTGAAAAAATATTTGCTGGTATTTTGGAAACTCGTTATTTCTTGGAAGCTTGGCAACCACTTTCAATGAAAGTGCTTTTGGCGAGTCTGTGCCTAGGGCTACTTAAAGAGGAAAAAATCCATAGAGACAAAACTGAGAATTCCTTTATTTTGTCAAGTTTCAAAGAGCTACTAGAAACAATGTTGGATTTAGAGTTCCAAATTCATCTATCTATATAGGAGAGAGCAGAGTGAAACCTAAATATAAAAACTGCTACTGTAGACGAACGCTTCAACCTAGAAGAACAAAATTTGGTGAGCCAAGTGGGATTTGTGTACTGATCGTTACCACCACGTATCATCAAGATTCAGTGAAAAAATATTTGCTGGTATTTCAGAAACTCGTAATTTCTTAGAAGCTTGGCAACCCATCTCAATGAAAGTGCTTTCCACAGTCTGTGCCTAGGGCTACTTGAAGAGGAAACAAATCATAGAGACAAAACTGAGAACTCCTTTATTTTGTCAAGTTTCAAAGAGCTACTACCACCCATGTTGGATTTAGAGTTCCAAATTCATATATCTATATAGGAGAGAACGGAGTGAAACCTGAAAATAAAAACTGCTACTGGAGACGAACGCTTCAACCTAGAGGAACAAAATTTGGTCAGCCAAGTGGGATTTGTGTACTGATCATTACCACGATGTATCATCAAGATTGGGTGAAAGAATGTTTGCTGGTATTTCGGAAACTCGTTATTTCTTAGAAGCTTGGCAACCCCTCTCAATGAAAGTGCTTTTCCACAGTCTGTGCCTAGGGCTACTTGAAGAGGAAACAAACCATAGAGACAAAACTGAGAACTCCTTTATTTTGTCAAGTTTCAAAGAGCTACTACAAACCATGTTGTATTTAGAGTTCCAAGTTCATCTATCTATATAGGAGAGAACAGAGGGAAACCTAAATATAAAAACTGCTACTGTAGACGAACGCTTCAACCTAGAAGAACAAAATTTGGTGAGCCAAGTGGGATTTGTGTACTGATCATTAGCACCAAGTATCATCAAGATTGGGTGAAAAAATATTTGCTGGTATTTAGGAAACTCGTTATTTCTTAGAAGCTTGGCAACCCCTCCCAATGATAGTGCTTTTCCACAGTCTGTGCCTAGGGCTACTTGAAGAGGAAACAAACCATAGAGACAAAACTGAGAACGCCTTTATTTTGTCAAGTTTCAAAGAGCTACTACAATCCATGTTGGATTTAGAGTTCCAAATTCATTTATCTATATAGGAGAGAACAGAGGAAAACCTAAATATAAAAACTTCCTCTGTAGACGAACGCTTCCACCTAGAAGAACAAAATTTGTTGAGCCAAGTGAGATTTGTATACTGATCATTACCACCAAGCATCATCAAGATTGGGTGAAAAAATATTTGCTGGTATTTCGGAAACTCGTTATTTCTTAGAAGCTTGGCAACCCATCTCAATGAAAGTGCTTTTCACAGTCTGTGCCTAGGGCTACTTGAAGAGGAAACAAACCATAGAAACAAAACTGAGAACTCCTTTATTTTGTCAAGTTTCAAAGAGCTACTACAAACCATGTTGGATTTAGAGTTCCAATTCATATATCTATATAGGAGAGAACAGAGGGAAACCTAAATATAAAAACTGCTACTGCACACGAACGCTTCAACCTAGAAGAACAAAATTTGGTGAGTAAAGTGGGATTTGTGTACCGATCATTACCACGAAGTATCATCAAGATTGGGTGAAAAAATATTTGCTGGTATTTTGGAAACTCGTTATTTCTTGGAAGCTTGGCAACCACTTTCAATGAAAGTGCTTTTCGCGAGTCTGTGCCTAGGGCTACTTAAAGAGGAAAAAATCCATAGAGACAAAACTGAGAACTCCTTTATTTTGTCAAGTTTCAAAGAGCTACTAGAAACAATGTTGGATTTAGAGTTCCAAATTCATCTATCTATATAGGAGAGAGCAGAGTGAAACCTAAATATAAAAACTGCTACTGTAGACGAACGCTTCAACCTAGAAGAACAAAATTTGGTGAGCCAAGTGGGATTTGTGTACTGATCGTTACCACCACGTTTCATCAAGATTCAGTGAAAAAATATTTGCTGGTATTTCAGAAACTCGTAATTTCTTAGAAGCTTGGCAACCCATCTCAATGAAAGTGCTTTCCACAGTCTGTGCCTAGGGCTACTTGAAGAGGAAACAAACCATAGAGACAAAACTGAGAACTCCTTTATTTTGTCAAGTTTCAAAGAGCTACTACCACCCATGTTGGATTTAGAGTTCCAAATTCATATATCTATATAGGAGAGAACGGAGTGAAACCTGAAAATAAAAACTGCTACTGGAGACGAACGCTTCAACCTAGAGGAACAAAATTTGGTCAGCCAAGTGGGATTTGTGTACTGATCATTACCACGATGTATCATCAAGATTGGGTGAAAGAATGTTTGCTGGTATTTCGGAAACTCGTTATTTCTTAGAAGCTTGGCAACCCCTCTCAATGAAAGTGCTTTTCCACAGTCTGTGCCTAGGGCTACTTGAAGAGGAAACAAACCATAGAGACAAAACTGAGAACTCCTTTATTTTGTCAAGTTTCAAAGAGCTACTACAAACCATGTTGTATTTAGAGTTCCAAGTTCATCTATCTATATAGGAGAGAACAGAGGGAAACCTAAATGTAAAAACTGCTACTGTAGACGAACGCTTCAACCTAGAAGAACAAAATTTGGTGAGCCAAGTGGGATTTGTGTACTGATCATTACCACCAAGTATCATCAAGATTGGGTGAAAAATATTTGCTGGTATCTCGGAAACACGTAATTTCTTGGATTCTTGGCAACCCCTTTCAATGAAAGTGCTTTTCCACAGTCTCTGCTTAGGGCTACTTGAAGAGGATACAAACCATAGAGACAAAAGGGAGAACTCCTTTATTTTCTCAAGTTTCAAAGAGCTAGTACAAACCATGTTGGATTTAGAGTTCCAAATTCATATATCTATATAGGAGAGAACGGAGTGAAACCTGAAAATAAAAACTGCTACTGTAGACGAACGCTTCAACCTAGAGGAACAAAATTTGGTCAGCCAAGTGGGATTTGTGTACTGATCATTACCACCATGTATCATCAAGATTGGGTGAAAGAATGTTTGCTGGTATTTCGGAAACTCGTTATTTCTTAGAAGCTTGGCAACCCCTCTCAATGAAAGTGCTTTTCCACAGTCTGTGCCTAGGGCTACTTGAAGAGGAAACAAACCATAGAGACAAAACTGAGAACTCCTTTATTTTGTCAAGTTTCAAAGAGCTACTACAAACCATGTTGTATTTAGAGTTCCAAGTTCATCTATCTATATAGGAGAGAACAGAGGGAAACCTAAATATAAAAACTGCTACTGTAGACGAACGCTTCAAAATAGAAGAACAAAATTTGGTGAGCCAAGTGGGATTTGTGTACTGATCATTAGCACCAAGTATCATCAAGATTGGGTGAAAAAATATTTGCTGGTATTTAGGAAACTCGTTATTTCTTAGAAGCTTGGCAACCCCTCCCAATGATAGTGCTTTTCCACAGTCTGTGCCTAGGGCTACTTGAAGAGGAAACAAACCATAGAGACAAAACTGAGAACTCCTTTATTTTGTCAAGTTTCAAAGAGCTCCTACAAACCATGTTGGATTTAGAGGTCCAAATTCATCTATCTATATAGGAGAGAACAGAGGAAAACCTAAATATAAAAACTGCCTCTGTACGAACGCTTCCACCTAGAAGAACAAAATTTGGTGAGCCAAGTGAGATTTGTATACTGATCATTACCACCAAGCATCATCAAAATTGGGTGAAAAAATATTTGCTGGTATTTTGGAAACTCGTTATTTCTTGGAAGCTTGGCAACCACTTTCAATGAAAGTGCTTTTCGCGAGTCTGTGCCTAGGGCTACTTAAAGAGGAAAAAATCCATAGAGACAAAACTGAGAACTCCTTTATTTTGTCAAGTTTTAAAGAGCTACTACAAACCATGTTGGACTTAGAGTTCCAAATTCGTCTATCTTTATAGGAGAGAACAGAGTGAAACCTAAATATAAAAAGTGCTACTGTAGACAAACGCTTCAACCTAGAAGAACAAAATTTGGTGAGCCATGTGGAGTTTGTGTACTTATCATTACCACCAAGTATCATCAAGATTGGGTGAAAAAATATTTGCTGGTATTTCGGAAACTCGAATTTCTTAGAAGCTTGGCAACCCCTCTCAATGAAAGGGCTTTTCCACAGTCTGTGCCTTGGTCTACTTGAAGAGGAAACAAACAATAGAGACAAAACTGAGAACTCCTTTATTTTGTCAAGTTTCAAAGAGCTCCTACAAACCATGTTGGATTTAGAGGTCCAAATTCATCTATA
>NW_027513825.1:0-131036 GCF_048772815.1 Callospermophilus lateralis | reverse complement strand
TAGAACAAATTAAAACTTAATTTTTTTTAAATATGATAGTAGATAGTAGAGCTGTGTTGGATCTACCCTTTGGGGAAATATTATTATCAGAAAAATTCTAAAGAAGTTGAACATCACCCAAATAGTAGAAAAATGTAGACCCACTTTAATGTGATTAAAATATTTCTAAAAATATTACTAAACATAGTGTTTAATAATGAACATATGGGTAGTTTTCTAAATTTCCCAAATACAATCATAGCTTAAAATAACATTTTTTCTTAACATTATGGAGATTAATATTAAATGTCTTTCAAAACAGCATCTAAGTAAATACAGTTGGTGATTTCTATTGTCATCGTTTTTAATTGAATGACAATGAATAATTGATTTTCTTGGTTCTCAATTGACTCATTTTTTAGATATTTCATATTTTGAAGGGCAATTCTTCAAGAAAAAAGGAAACAATAAATTCAACATAAAAAGGTATATAGATATTAATGTTGATTATCTGATGTTAGATGTGTTCAAATTTCAAAAGTGTTAAAGTGCAAAACAAAACAAGAATGGATCACACACAGTGAATAGAAAAAATTATTTTGTCTGTGTGTGGTTACTGTGAATTTCTGTAGTGTCTTTGGCTTCATTGATCATTGTGGATCCCAGCTTGATTGCAAACTTAGAGAGAGAGAGATAGAGAGAGAGAGAGAGAGAGAGAGAGAGAGAGAGAGAGAGAGAGAGAGAGAGAGAGAGAGAGAGAGAGAGAGAGAGAGAGAGAGATTTTCAGAGATTGAATTTCAAAACTTATTTTGTTGTATAAAAAGATGTCTATTCAGATTTTAGGGATTGTTTTGTTTTCCCAAATTATTATCATTATTCCAATATCTCTCTGTTACTGAATATTATATTCAACAAACCAGATAATAAATTTAAAACTTAAGGATTAGCTTTTTTATTACTGTCCCTCTCACATATTCAAATAAAACAAATTTTAAAAACTTTTATTTCTGGAACCCCCCCCCAAAGGCCAGACTTTTCTTTATGTCTGCCAGAGCCATCAGCACCTCTCTCATGGCCTTGAAATAGCTGCTTGCTGCCAAGTTGGGACACCTGCCTACTCTCCAGTTTGCTCTCTCTACTGAAATGGAACCATGAATGGGATTCTTTTCTCCTAATCTCAGTCTCATCATATTGTGGCCCTGCTTCAAAGACTCAAGCACTCTGCTTTCACTGGGCTTCTGCCTACTGGCTCCAGCCACCTTAACGCCACACATTTGCTGTAGCTCTTGGTTGCAGGCACACTGACTTTAATCTCCAACACCTACCCTTATTCCTCCTCTCCAAAGGCCTTATATTTGCTTTCTCTCTCAGTGGAGTGTCTATCCTTCCCCTCTTTTCCAAAGTAGCTCTGCCTTATCTATGAAGTCTTAGTTTAATTGCATCTTTTTCTGGTAAGTTTCATAATCTTTCTGACCTTGCATATTTTGTGCTGTAATTGACACTGAGCATTCTTCATGAAAACTTTCATTATAATTGTACAGCTATTTGTGTCGTTAACAATTATTATATGCTTTCTACATTAGAATAAAATTTCACTAAGGGACTGTTTGTTTAGTCCTTACCTTTGGATATTAGACTTTTAACATCAAATTTGATATCTGGCATCATATTCAGAACATCTAGTACAGTGTTGATCATGTACTAAAAACATTCTTAATTGTCATCTGATGAATTAAATAAATTATTGTATGATTTGGCATAATAGAATATGAAATGTGATATAGTAACATGAGGTTATTTAAATTTTGTATTTATGAAGAAAATTATAACATTCAATGTCATAATTGTAATACTATATGACCTTTGAAGTACAATCAGTCCTGAATACCTGTGGGTTATGTAGTTGTAGATTCAATGCATGATGTGTTTGAAAATATTTTGGAAGAAAGGAATCGTTACTGAACAAGTATACATTTTTTTCTGGACAGTAATTCCTAAACAATATTTAACAATATATTTTGTGGGATGTTATAAATAATGTAAAAATGATTAAAAGTATACAGGAGGATGTGTAGTAAGTCATATAAACATATAACCCTACTGTATATAAAGGACTTGAAATCCAGCAGATTTTGGTGTTTGTATGTGGAGGGTAGAGGTTGGAACCACTCTCCCATGATTACAGAGGGACAACTGTGCAGTACAACACAAGGACAGGTGGCTGTTTTACCATAAGAAATACCGTTATTAGTTTTGGTGGATAACAGAATGAATAAAACTGTACATAATTTACTTATATACAATACTTAAGCTAAAAGAAGACATTTTCAACCTTTATCTTTAAATATTAACTGAGCTCATGATAAGACCCAGCAAAAACTTAATTGAAAAAAATGTATCATAAAAGTATTTGTCTCTATAATCTGACAAACACCCTAACTTATTTTCATGATTTACATGTTTTTCTGTACCTCTTCAAATTTTTGCTTAAAAGCTTATATTCATGTAGTTCCTATTAGAAAATTTTATTAACATTTATATTCCTAATATTTACTCTAGTTACTTGTCTTCTCAATGTTCTCTTTCAATCTAGTTTCGAAATTTTAGAAGTCCACGCTCCCACCTCTCCTCCTCCTCTTCTTCCCCTTTATTTTTTTAAATATTATTATGCTGTGCTCTCTTGGTGAAGATAAGTACTTAGTAAAGAAGAGACTTAAAAATGTGAACAGAGATTTTTAAAATAATTTCAAGAACAGTGAATGGAGATAGTATATCTGAATACATACTTATGATTTTACAAATATTTCCATCTTTCACACATATTCATGGGGTAGAATCACAACCAGAAATCAGATATTGAAGATAACTGTCTGAAAGGAATATGAATAGAAACATGAATGAAGAAGAAACTTGTCTGTGCTAGGTAACAAATTGCCTATAGTTATACTCAAGCTTTTCCCCCATCTCTTGTTATTTAACATAACATGATTGTTTTAAAAATTTTAGGTAATATGCTTGAATAATTAGATTTAGATGAATCTGTAAGAAACTTGCTGGAATTCCAGATATTGAATTAAAGGAAAGCACAATTGGAAATGAAATCCAGTTTTTTTTTTCTTTGAACTTTGTCCTTACCCATGTCTATGGTAACATTTTTGCTGCTCTGAATCAGTAGTCAGCATATTCCATATTATGGTTTCTCAAAAACTTTGAATTACTTGTTATAAATGCATTAGGATGAAACAGAGGAAAATATCAAGAAATTCAGGAAGCTCTACTCACATGCTTTTGCTTCTGTGGTTCTTTTTTTCGAAGTTATCTCAGATAGTATCAGCACACAGAGCAATGTAATGCTGGCTGATCTTAAAGGAAAATTGATAGCTAAGTCAGGCTGGAGGGAGAGTGTGAAGCTGCCTTGCCACCAGAGAAGACAAACACCCTAACCTGTAACTCCTGCTTAACTTTGAATGATGAATGAGTTTCTATGTTTTATCAGGACACTCACAAGAATTAAGATTTCCTGATGAATAGCATTAAATTTTTATATACAAATGCCTCTCAGTATTCATTATAGAGAGCACAATGACTTTTAAAAATTATTTAAGCTTAAAATGGTCAAGTCATGTTGCTAAATATACCTACACATATGTATATATATTCTCATTAGCACTGTGGCTGTTGCTTTCTGGGGGAGCTCAGTTACCAGGTCATATAAAATGTCATGTAACTTCTATTATTCCAATTGTGTTTTTCTTTTTTTTTAGTAGTAAAAATTAGAAAAATATTTAATGGCATAAATTTGTTACCCAGACGAAAATTATATATAATTGTAGCCAAGCACATTTATTTTGAAAAGAGTTTCAGAATGATGAATCTTAATATCAATCAGCAAGTATTTTAAAAATACAAATCCAACATCAGTTAAAAATCATAACTTTCTTAAAAGACTGGTACTATTTCAATAAATATAAATTTGTTTGTGAAAATTGAAACAGGATATTGTTTTGATGTAAAATTGATTTCCAAATAAACAGTAATAAGTATAATCATAAAATTCTGAACAGGTGTTTTGATTTTCCTAAGCAGCTTATAATCCTGATAGATTTGTTATAATTTTGATCCATGAATTTGTTATTGTGGTGTATTATGTAATTTGAATCCTATTTTGTAAACTCAAGCCTGTAATAAAAATGAAAAATAACCCATCACAAAATATTTAATCAATGATTCAATTATCATTTTAGAAGTGGAAATTACATACAGTTTTACAAAAAAGTATAAAACCTAAAATAAAAATTGACCTAATGACCTGTATATTATCAGGAAAATATTTCACTTTCAAGGTCAACATTTTAATTTGCCACTATTTTTATCCATTAGAAATATTTTTAAGAATTAAAATAATAAAAATGTATGAGACATTTAGTTTCATGTATAGTATTTCTATTCTATATATTTTAGATTAAATGAAAAGAAAAATAAGCACAAAGAAAAATTTACTGATTTTGAAAAAAAATGGAAAATCAAATTATTTTTTCTTCTAAATGGGCATAACAAAAGCAACTGGTTAGACTTTGCCAAGATTTATCTTTAAGGACAAGAAAATAATGGAAAAGAATTTTATTAAGCAGACTCAATTTAATCTATATTTCACTTCACTTTATATCAAGCACTATGTAAGAGATTATAATTATAATCATTTAGTTTTAATTTTCAAATAATCTTATAATATTACTATAAAGGAAATGTTGTACCATTTATTTTTGTATCATTTATTTTTCAAATAATCTTATAATATTACTATAAATACATCAGTTTACACTGAGAAAAAAGAAATTTAATGAATAGTTTGTAAGAGTCTCTTTAAGATTCACAAATAAAAATTGAAGCAAAGTTGTATTTTTTTATTTAAAAATAATTATTGATTATCAGGACTACATTTCATCCTAAGCATTCTAAAGCATGAGCCATTACTATAGATAGAATTGTGATATCATGTTACCATTTGCATTATTATGTATAACATATATAAAATCTCATCATCCATCACTGGGTTCATTCAGTTTGAATGATATTTTGTTTTATTCACATTACCCAAATAAGAATATTAAAATGAACACAAATGAACAATTTTAATATTCTTATTTAGATATCTGTACAAATAGCAAGAATTACACTTATTGTTACCTTTGCCTCATTGAAAACTGTGTAAACGGAATATTGGTCTATGATAAATTGGAAATGAAAATAAAAGTTAACAAAATTCTTCTTACCCTGATACACTGAGGATTATCATAGGTTCTGAAATTCTCATACTGTACTCAAGTAAATTAACTGAATACTGTGAGTGCTAAAACCCCAGTTTAAGGATTTTTGTTCCAAAATATCATAGTTTCACAGCTCTGTAAAATTTTGAAATGATAGAAATTTCCTAGCCACCCATCTACCAATGTGTAAATAAAATAAAAAAGTATTCACTATAATAACATATATTCAATTACAAGTTTTAATCTACTGAATTCAGTGGTGCTGTACTATTTTCATAAGATTCAAAAGAAAATAATAAAACTAGTAGTGCTTTTTTATAAATATAACTGAAATACTTGATTTATTGACACATTTCTTCCATATGATCTCTTGAGCTGCAGGCAATTTGAGATATGCAAATGATATTGTAAATCTTCAAACAAAGTTTGAGATTACTTTTTGATAATTTTTCATTTCTTATGATAAAGAATAAAACATTTATGTGTTTATGTGAAGGAATGGCGGTCCTCCTAAGATGAACACATTTTGAACATGAAATAATCATTATATGCTTAACATTATTTTTAGGTGTTCAGACATTAAATACCTGTGGCTACTTATAATGCTTTGGAAACTTTAGTAGAGACTATATTATTTCAGTTAAATCCTTTTTGTTTCTCAAGAATTGAAATCTAAATGTTTAGTCAAATGTGCTTTAAATGTCTGTTCAACTATGTAAATTGTGAATTTCACTTACTTTTTAATTTTATTTATGTAGTTTTATTTTTGTTCTGCAGTATTGGAGTTTGAACTAAAGGATATTCTGTTACTAAGCAACATCCCTGGGCCATTTTGTTTTATTTCTTTTTTTTAGTTATTTTTTTTAGTTGTAGATTAATATAATACTATTTATTTATTTATTTATTTATTTTTATGTGGTGCTGAAGATCAAACCCAGGGCCTTACACATGTGACACAAGCACCACTACCACTTAGCTACAACCTCAGACCCATTTTGTTTTATTTTGAGGAAAGATCTTGCCATATTGCCCAAGCTCACCAGGAAATTGTGATCTTCCTGCCTCAGTCTTCTATATCCCTGAGATTACAGGTGTATGCCACCATTCCTGGCTCAAATTATGAAATTTAAACATACTTACTGAATAAAAATTAATAATTAAGAACTCTCCACTAAAATCCATATGGTGCCAATTTATACTAGTATTTTTCAGGTGTATTTTGAAACTTTTATGAAATTCAGTTTTTTATTTCTAAATCCATGGATATTCTGAAATTTAAGGTAAAATTTAAGTAGCTGATCTGTAAATAATGGCTGTGACTATTCTGAGAATATCATTTTTAACCTAAAGTGAAAGTGAAACAAAAGATATAACTGAGTGTAAATTGGGCACAGTTGTGCACACCTGTAGTTCTAGCCACTCACAAGGCTAAGACAGGAGAATGCCAACTTCAGCTTGAGCCTTCATCCCAAAATAAAATAAAAATAAAATAAAATAAAAATAAAAATAAAAATAAAATAAAAAGAGCTGTGGAAGTATTTCAGAGGTAGATCATTTGCTTTATACAAAATTTAATTCTAACATAATTTAATTCTTACATAGACTGCTATCTTCCTTCTGCTGCATAATACTAGCACAATGAAATCAGAAAACTCTATCACACAAATGATCACATAGTTCCAAATTATTAAATTTACATCCTAGGAGAGTTGATGAATACATGTATACTACTTAAGTAAAACCATATACATATAAATCAAAACCATATTTATATAAATCAGGAAAACAATTTAGTCTAATCATGTAAAAGTCTTGGTACTGCAGTGCAAACTTTAAATAATCTGATATCAAATGCTATAGAAAAATTTTCCTACATGATTTGCTTACCATGGACTCCATTAAAACACTGAGAGTCAAATTTCTGAAGTAATATCATTTTCTTTAAAAGTAAATATCAAAACATTTCACTATTTATCCTCTGAAATTATCTCACTTTTCTCCTTATTCAAAAATTTATTTCCCATAATACTGTCCCTTTGTTCAGTTTTCTTGTCTGCACATTTTGTCACTTTATTTTTAGGACAGACTGTTGTTAATAGTTAATATACCTATATCTCTTCTTCAACCAAATATCAGCCAGATTATGAATATTTCTGGAGTTGAAGTGGTATTAGCATTTTCATAATAAAACTGCTCTTCAGAGGATTATAATTCAACTCTACAAATTCAAACTGGGCTCATCTTGGCATATGAGGTCAGAGCCTGAAGCAAATTTGTGTTACCAATTTTCAAACAAATTAATGCAGCCATTACTCTAAGTGGTACACATACAAATCAAACACAGGAAAAATTTATCCTCCCACAATAGTAATAACCATTTGGCTCATACTTATTTTCAATTTATTTAGTTGTTTTTGTTGATTTTTTATGCATTTCATGCAGGTGTTAGAAGAAAAATTCTAAGAGAGAAAGAATGTGACACATGATGGCTTTCCTCCAAGCAGCTAATGCTAACATATGCAACCATAAAATTAATAGCCTTCGTGGCAGGTGGCTTACCCTGGAACAATAAACCCAATTTCTCAGTATTTTACATAGACAACCATGTAAAATATGCTGAGTCTTCTTTTTAGAGAAATAAACTGTCTTATCAAACAACTTTAAAAATATATTTTAAATTCTGTTATAAATCCCAGGATATTTTTAAATGCTGTTAAAAATTTCAGAAATGGCTAGGCTTGGTGGTACAGGTCTGTAATCCCAGAAGCTCTGGAAACTGAGGCAGAAGTATTGTAAGTTCAAAGCCAACCTCGGCAGCTTAGTGAGGCCCTAAGCAACTCAGCAAGACCCTGTAACTAAATCAAATACAAAAAAGGACTGGGGATGTAATTCAGTGGTTTAAAGTCCTGGCTTCAATCCTCAAGACCCAAAATAAATAAATAAAGAAGTGTCCCAGAAATATTTTTATATTATATAGTAAAGACAGGAGCAACAAATAGCAATTTATATATAATTGAATGACTTTATATTAATGACAAAAGAATATGCATTATAATTCTATAAATATTTCTCTCTGTTGACAAATCAAATGCAAATGAATTTATGTCATGGTTGGAACCATGAATTAAGATTCAGAAAAGAAAACTCATGGGCATGTCATCTCGAAGTGTCCCTTACTTTGAACATTCACAGAGGCTATCAGCAACTGTTATCAACTGTTTTTAATTACAAAAATTTTGGTAAAGTAATAGTAAAAAATAAAAATGAATGAAAGCAAAGACATAAATTAATAATAGAAAAAAAACAAAAGAAAAAGAGTATTTTATTGCAACATAAGTAATGACTGTTATTCTGGAGAAAACCAAGTAGATAGACAAATTATTATTAAGCCTTGAGGCCAAAAGTTTATTGGTAAGTAAAGTCAGATATGATAACATATTTGATAAAATTCAAATAGAATATCATCACCCTAATAACATGCTGGGCTTTTAAAATAGCTTTTTATTTGAGGGGTGTGTGGCTTCATGCTTTTATCATATATATATATATATATATATATATATATATATATATATATATATATATATGATACGATTTTTATTTTGTTCTTATTGCATTCTTATTTTAAAACTTTATGGTGCTTACATGGCTATAGTAAAAATGAAAGTTATAGTCCTAACCATAATCAAAACTTACAGAGGACTTTCTGTATACTTTTATTTCATCTTCATAACAACTTTCAAATATTATTATTAGCTTCACTTTTTGCACAGGAGGAAACTTTGAGTTAGCAGATGTAAGTAACTGGTATAAGGCTTCATGGTTATGGGATAGTAAAGCTAGAATTACAACTCAGTCACTATACTTACATGTATGGTGTATTCTTTGCTACCTTAGATTTTTATCATTTTAACATTTTATTTGCTAAGCTTATAAAAAAAAGCTCATTTCTCTACTCTTAGAATAGTTATTTCCTGTCATTCATTTTAAGAAATCACTTTCCTTTGAACATCGTCGCATATATATCTGTTGTTTTTATATTATTTCCTTTGTATTGATGATTAGAATAGGTATGATTGAGGCTAAAAATGTAAATTATTCTAAATATAATTTGATTGTGTTTTATTTAGTGATTATTACTATTAATTTGTACCCTTGTCAACATAGAATTGGGGATGTTTATATGCAAACACACAAATGTGCAAGCATTTCTAGTCCATTAGTATAACATAGGCCCCATTCATTTTTTAAGTCTGTGGTGAGATTTAATTTTTATTTTCTTTTAAGTATATTTATTTCCCTAATTTGTTTATAATTTTTCTCCCTATAGTTTTTAAATAAATTATGTTATCTTTATAAAATTAATTTGTCTTTGTTGTAAAATTTACTAGATTTAGTGAGAGAAGTATAGTCTTCAAGAAATAAAGTCATACCAGTAAAGAGTAAAAATTCATTGTGGCTTGACCTTCACTGACTGAGGTGTATCTGTAAGATGCTGTCTTTAGAAGTTGTGTTCAGGAGTGATCATGACAGCAGGATCATGAAAGTAGTTATCATGAGCCAGTACTTTGGGACCTTTGAATAACCTGATAATAAATGATACTCACTCACATCATGTAGGTGTGTTGGGGAAGATAACTGGATCTGTATGAGAACTGGACTTGTTTCCATTTTGCATCCATACATCACACCTGAGGAATTCTGAGCTTAAGTGGACAATGCATATCTTTGCTCTTACTTATGTCCAATGGACAGTCAACATTACCTTAAATTAAATGTCAAGGTCATAAACAACTGCCATAGTCCTGATACCTGTGGCTTTATCACTAATGAGATACCAGTTATATTTATTTTACCTATAATTGTTGAAGATACCTTAAAAATGCTTTCTATACTCACTCACAATAATAACTATTAGGCCCACCAAGACAATAAGGTCTTGTTTTTAAAACATAGTAAAGTATGCATATATTTTTATTAGACAACATGGACTGGCTAGGATAGAAGTGCCTGGATAGTGAAGAAGTCACAAAAGCTAATTATCTCCTTCACTCTTCATCCAGTATGTTCAGGGGAGGAGGAATAGTCATTTGGAGTTTTAATTCACTTCTAAAATAATAGGTCTAATCTTTTTTCATTCTTAGTCCCCAAAGTACAGGAATGTGACTTGCACAAATTTATTCATAGAAATGAAATGATCACTGACTATATCATGGACATCAGTGAATGCCCTCTGAGCTACGTGATGGTGAATCTTGATCCAGAATCTGATATTAATAATACTATGTGTTCACCTTTCACTTACTTTGTTGCAATATAAGATTTTACTTTCCTGATATCAGATAGAAATTTCTTTTTTCCTAACTGTAACTTTTCTGGTATTGCTGTGTGAGGCAAGAAGTGTGAGCCAGCACGAGTCCTGCTGGGAATCCAATCTATGTGTGCAATGGGTTATGGGCCTGTCACCCCAAATCGTTAAGGGCGAGACATTGTTTGACTTATAGACACTTGTCAAGGTCATGCTGCTGTAAATGACCCTCAGTTTGGGAACTGAGAACAATCTTTTCACAATAACTTTTCTCTGAATAGTTTCTGTTAGCCTGAAGTTTTCTTAGCTACCTGAGAAACTAACCACCAAACTTCAAGGACAACAAATTAAATCAGATATGAGTTCCGGCTAGAGAACAGAAGAGGGATGAGAATTGATCTCACACAATGCTACTTACAAAATATGAATTGGTTATTCAGTATGATTAACACTTATCAGCAAAGGTTAGAATGCTCAGGAGAAATATTAGAGGAGAAGGAAATTGAAAATAATAGAAATAGAGCAGAAATTATAGTGATTGATTATAGCACAAAAACATTTTTTGCTAATTAGCATAGAAATAAGTATCTCTTGAAAATTTGAAATAATCAGTTAAGATGAGATTCTATTATATTTGACATTAATCTCAATTTTGCAATTTTATTCTGTTTTTCTTCCAACATAAAAATATTTGAGCTTTCCTTGGCAATACTAACAAGCCCTGTACATGTAGTATCTGAGCAATGTGCTCTCTGCTCAGAAGGAGGCCAGACCTGATCATATATTGACTTTAAAGCCAAACTTAGAGAGTTTAGGGATACCATGGAGGTTACAGTAGGTTCATGGATACCCTAAGGGAGGAAAACAGCAGAATCAAATCATCGTGGATTGCATATTATTTTGATGGGAGATAAATGCTTTGGTCACAACCTGATATTTATCAGCCTGTGGAGTCTACAGACATTTTGAACTTTTATGAAAATTTCAAAGCAAGAATAGTTAATATGTAAAAAATGGGCTATTTCCTAATTTTCAGATTAATGATAAAATACATTAGGATTCATATTTTATCATTTTCAACTGACTGCAAATAGTTAACACATATTTATTTGTGAAACCTTCTCAGTTTCCAAACTTAATATATTTGAGAAATTAATATTTCTGAGTCTAATCTTGCTGTTCTTACAAATTAAAATTAATTGTAGACATTAACTTCGTTGAAGAAAACATTAGATTGTTGCTTTTATGAAAGTACTTTGAATTTGTGTTACATGATGGTGATATTAGTTATAAAAATACATCATTCTTAAGCAAATCAAGGTCTTCCTTCTTTTTCATATTGTGAGAAGTGTATTATGAGGCAAAGGTACCTATTAAAAAGTGTGCTGTCAAACACTTCATTTTATAATGGAGAAAAACATATTAATATACCTTAAATTAATCTTTTGTTAATAGTGACATATGAAAACAGGTGGTAGGCAGGGATTATTTTTTGTTTGTTTTCTGCCTAGGAGAAGATATTATTCTGAGAAGGTTTAATAGGCTCAAATGTGAAAGACAGGATATTGGCAATAGTGTCACTATACTTATATAGTTAAATTCACTTCAATGTGCACACACCATAGTTAAATTCACTTCAATATGCACACACCTGACATATTTTCATACATATAACTTCTATATAAACCTATTTTTTAGGGTATGAGATATCTAAAAGTCCAGATGATTCAGGTTTTCTCTGAGCATTTAAGGTATATCTACCTCTGTTTTATTTTAGAAATTAATGAATATTTGGATTAAAGTGTATGATTTAATCTCTATATGGAGAATTTTATATAGTCCACCTGGCCAACAGATACTCCAATGGTACAGAAAATCACTTAGTTGCAGCTTAGAAATGAAAGCTTCTTTTACTTACTGAATAGTTTCAAGTCACCGCATTTCCATTTATTCTGAGGGGTGAAAAATGGAATGAATTTTATTACCTGGAAGAGTTGCTACACTGTTTCTTTTGTTGAGCATAATTTGGATTATAGATTATAGATTGCCTGTGATACAGGCAGAGTAAACTGTCTATACTTTTATAGGTATTTTGCTTTGTAAGCTTCATATTTTAAGAAACCTCACTAATTATATGCATTTCTGCAGTTTCTCAACAAATAATGAGACACTTATAGTTAAGAAATTTTAGTCAATTCAACTTGGTTCTCATCGCCCCAACCAGTGCATCCAAAGCTTTTATGTTTTATGATATGTCCCATGGCTATTTACACATTATTATAGTTTGTGTGTTTGTACAGAAAAGAAGGTAGAGATTGGAAAAGCAATAAAAGAGAAAAATCCATTATTCTTTAAGAAGCTATTTGAATAATTTCATTCTATTGATTTACTGGTTATAAGTCATTGGCTTTAATTCCTCAATATTCCAAAATATATACTGAGTGTTGATCAATGCCATGTATCCTGAAATCCAACATAACTAAGAGAAAATTGAAAAATTAGTTTATTGGTCATTTCAAATCCTTTAGTACAATTAAATAGCATTAAATAATATCTCATTGCAGATGCTTTACCTGATTACCAAATGACCAAATACCCTTTTTTTCTTTTCCTTCTCCCTGCTCCCACTGAGGGATCTGTTATATTTACAAGTATGTGCTTTCCTACTATCCATGATTAATTCAGAGCACAATGTATTTGTATGATGTTCCAGAAAAAAAAAATTTAATTGATCTTGATCAATCTTGGTATCCTTCTTTAGAACTCTAACTAGAGAATATGACAGATAAACAGCTGGAGGCTTTTGCATGTTTTCCTTTCCCTTTAGAAGGCATCAAAAAGGGTTTTTTTCTTCTCCTCCTGAGAGTTTGCCAGATCCAATCTGAGGATGGCAGAAATGTGGAGGACAACAAAATACAGAGAATTATAGAAAACCAAACAAGAGTTTGAAGATTGACTTACATGCTGTCATTTACATGTGAAAACACAAAATTGTTTACTTTGCTTTCAATTTACATGTTTTATTTCTGCCAGTTTTAAATGTCTTAGCCCTTATATATATTTGTCTTAGGTAAATTTAGCACTTTATAGTTCCATCTAAGGAAGTTGAGTTATCCTCAGTCATCCTTGTGAATGATTAAAAGATGGGTATTGGGCTGGATGTGGTGGCATACACCTTTAATCCCAGTGGTTTGGGAGGCTGAGGCTGGCTGAGGCTGGAGGATTGCAAATTCAAAGTCAGCCTCAGCAATTTAGCAAGTCCCTTAGGAATTTAGTGAGACCCTGTCTCAAAAATAAAATATAAAAAGTACTGGGGATGCGGCTCAGGGTTGTTAAGCACCTCTGGGTACAATTCCTGATACATACCCCCTCAAAATGGGTATTAGGTGGGCAATGGAAATGTGTAACGGGCATCGGGGCACAGGAAGAAAAGGCCAATACAGTCATAAACAATGCCCCATTTTCACTAACACTCATTCAGAATGACCCAATTATTTCTTTGAATACATGAAAATGTATACAATAGCAATTTTAATTCTGGTTAGTAAACCAAAGAAAAAAGAATAGCGAACATTGATAAGAAGGAAAACATCTCTTTAGTTTGAAAACTGCTACGATTTTTCTAAGATTTTTAAAGTGACATATTGTTTTTAAATTTAGGAAGATAAAACTTGTAGTAGGAAAAAAACTACTATTTTTCATGAAATATCAAAATATATGCAATGCTGAATCTAATCAAGTTTAATTATTCACAGTGTACATACACATTACTATTATTTGTGTAATTATTTAAATAATATTATTTGGTAGTTAGATTCAACCACCTCAAAAAGTTAACTAGAAACTTTTTAAATAAAAATAATAGCTTTTAAAAATTGAGCACCTCCTTTGTAATATTCCAAGCATCTTGAAGCTTGGGTATCTCTTATGTATTGTATTTAGAATTATGCCAGGTATGATCCCTTTACAGAGCTCTTATCGGGGTTGAGTGTGTGTACAAATGAGTAGCAGAAAGGATGGGTAGAACATGGTCGCACCATCAGTGCTGACATACACTGAGTGGGCTCAATCCTGGCTCTCTTTAGAGGCTTTATGACCTTGGACAAATGTGGTAAATACCTTGTGTCTTAGCATCCTTACCTGAGAAATGAGAATGGCAATAATATCTCCCATGATGGCTTGATGAAAGTATGGAAGCATTAATACATTGATGCATGTGCTTAGACACACCTTGGCAAAAGAAAAAAAAAGTTCAATACTACTATTACTTTAGTTTATATTTTCATTAGTGTTGTACCATGGTTAAAAATAAAACAGTATATTATATAAACAACACACAATTCCTATGCAATGAATCCCTTTGTGTAGTTCTGTTTTCCACTCCTCAAATATCTAGTCCGTAATGTATTGTTGATGCCAGTAGCTGTATCACTTCTATTATTTCTACCACTTGATACACTATTTGCTCTTATAGTAATTTTATTCTCATGTTAATGGATCTACTTATCATGTTTGCTTGTGGTTTTTTTATGAACATATGGAAACCACCCCATGTATACATATTGATTAATTTGTTCCATATCATTCTTATGTTAATAGTATCTGAGCAATTTATATCCTGTTCAAAATAATGTAAAACTATTCATGAAGAGCAGAATGGAATCTTGGAAGGTCTTGATCTTAGATTGGAGCCAGGCAGCCATTTAGATGATGTGTGTAACTCCAGGTAACAGTGTCTCATCCTTCACCTGAAATGACATTCTATTTACAGAATACTATGAGACTAATTATACATCTCTGTATGGCATGAATAATTTATATTTTTATATTAAATCAAAAGTGAAAGACACCAAAAATGTTCCATAGAAATAGTTTAAAATAAAAAAGTTTGTGCCACATGAATGTCTTGAACAAGCTTCAGACCAATTCTAATTTTCATTTGAAAAACAAATCACCATCATCAGAATACAGACATTTCCTAGAAGGATACTTCAAATAATAAAATTTTGATTGGTTCTACTTATTTTGGTATGGGTAATTACATACATATTCATATATTTTAAAGTAGCTTTTTAATTCTGTGTCATCTGATTCACTATTTAAATAAAGGTGTCTTCTAAATTAAAGACATTTGTGGAAAGGTTTGAATCTGGAATTCTACTTATTCTTTAAGTGTCTTTGAGCCTCTCTGTATTGCCCTTGTCAAGAACCTGGTATTCTTAACATAGAAACTATTGATAAGTATCCTCTTTCTGTTGGATTTATTTCTTTCCATTCCTGTTGCAAAAAGTAAAAGGATTGTCAACAATTGACACAAAATATTTTGTGTATTGATACATTTAAAATATTATTTTGACTTATTTTATATTTATCATATATATTACAGTTTCTTTGAACTGGATTTTTTCTATATATTTTTTTTTCTGAATGAATGGTGTGTACCTTGGAATTCAAGACCATATTTACAGTTTGAGAAACAACTTGCTATATATGTAATTAAGATGATGGTATGTGATTTCCCTCAATAGTTATTTCATCCAAAGGCAGATTTGATGTTTAATAGCATTTGACATGTAAGTAGGAAAATTTAAAAAGTTAATTATGATAACGAGGAAGCTGCGTCTCTCCTTCTCTAATACTATTCAAGTTGGTCATAGAATCCAAAGAAAATGTTATGTGGGAGAAAGAACTCAGACTTAGGTTCACATGAAAAAGTAAGAAAGTACACATATTCATCTCTTACTAAAAGTACATAGAATAGGCTAAATAAAATACAGCATACAAATTTAAATACATAACAAATTTTAAAAGGCATAATTATAAACTGGTAGTAGAAAGAAACAGAAATATGAAAGCTATGCTACATCTATAATAACTGGTTATTTAGTTCTAAAACATTCATTCTAAATGTTGGAAAATTTTACGTTCCTTCCTATACCCAGTAATGATATTATAGAACTGGGCTTGTAAAATTTTCAATTGAATTTAAGTGACAGAAAATGATATAGTGTTTTAGATCCTATGGACACTATTATTGCAGTTATCAGTTTTTGATTTTTAAAATATTTTACAATAAACTTTAATATAGAATATACCTTTAATTTTGAAACAATTAGGTATTACTTTGTGGCATAAATTTATATGTTGAAGCCCTGAACTATTGTATTTCAGAATGAGATTATATCTGAAGATGGGGGCTTAAAAGCACAGTTATAAAAAAGTTAGTCTTATAGGAAGGTTCTAATTTAATCTGACACAGAACAATATATACTCTAGGTTAATTAGTGTGTTTTTGAATTTGAAAAAATCTTTGTCTTAACTGTAACTCTTTAATAAAAAACTTGAATTACACTCTTAATTTGACCAAGAATGGCTTTGTATATATATACATACATATATACACATATATATATGCATAGTATATGTATATATGTATAATACATATAACACGTATAATATACATATATGTATATACATATGTATTAACAATATATAATACATACATATGTGGTGTTATTTACATTCTAATCTCATGTAAATGGTCATAATATTCATTGTCCTTATTTATCTCTTGATGTCTTCTTATGATGTGAGACCTATGAAATACTTTGGAGTCTATAAAAACCCTGGTAATCTGACAACTTTCCCATATTCATATATGAATAGACACCAGTGAAACTTCATATCATGTTCACCCATAAGAATGGAATCCTAATTAGAATAAGTATTAGAATATATGTATACATACATATATTGTTCATACATATGTATATACATTATGTATATTCTATCTATATAAATATATAATCATATACATAAATATATGTATATGTGTGTCTGTGTGTGTGTGTGTGTGTGTGTGTGTGTGTATATATATATATATATATATATATATATATATATATATATATATTACGTTATGTGAAGTTTCACTGGTATGTATTCATATATGAATATTGGAAAGTTGTCAGATTACCAGGGTTTTTATTTATATTTATTTATTTATTTAATTTATATACGACATCGGGGTCCATTACAATTCTTATTACACATATAGGGCACAATTTTTTCATATCTCTGGTTTTGTACAAAGTATATTCACCACAATTTATGTCTTCATACATGTACTTTGGATAATAATGATCATCACATACCACCATCATTTCTAACCCCATGCCCCCTCCCTTCCCCTCCAACCTCTCTGCCCTACCTAGAGTTTGTCTATTCCTCTCATACATCCTCTTCCTATCCCACTATGAATCAGCCTCCTTATATCAAAGAAAACATTTGGCAATTAGTTGTACATGATGTGAAGTTTGACTGGTGTATATTCATATATGAATATGAGAAAGTTGTCAGATTATCAGGGTTTTTATAGACTCTAAAGTATTTCACATCATAAGAAGACATCAAGAAGTAAATTAAAGCAATGGATATTATGACCATTTATATGGGATTAGAATGTAAATAACACCATTTGTAGCTATGGAATTTTGTGTATAATATCATTAATTGATTCTTCTACATTTTTAATCACTTTATTCCATAAAATATGAGTAGGATCTTTGAACAACAGGAAACCTAAAGAAAGGATCTTAGGGAGACTGATAAAAGTACTATCTAAATCAAACTTAAATCTGAATTTTAACAAAAGTGTGTGAAATAAGATAAATCAGTCAAAATAGAAGCATCCATAGATGTGATTTTCAAACCCAATGTGTGTTTACTAATACAATGCATGTAATAACATAGATAAGCTACCATAAATGAATGGCAATGTGAAGAGAGGCCACATGTAACAACTCATTCTCTTAGAGGAAGATTTATAATTTGAAATTCACCATGTATATGATGTTAATTAAAATAATTGATCACTTATAGTATGCATGCAGAATTATTTAGTTGACCATTGAAACTTAACATTAAAGAAGCTTATATCTCAGTAAATAATAGCAATAATAACTATAATTATTTATTAAACATGATATATCAGTCCCTATTTTAACCATTTTTTAATAACTTATTTAAATCTCACAGCAATCCTATTAGATTGGTTAAAAACACTGTAGAAATTTTGTGAATGAGAAAATGGAAGCAAACAAAAGATTAAGTCGATTGCCCAAGTTTGGGAAGTTAAGTTCTACAGGCAGAATTTGAACTCACAAAGTCAGTTGGCGTTTGCAATCTGACTCAGGACTGAAGACTTCTTCAATCTTAGCGTTTGTGCTGCTGCTAAAATAGAAGATTAACAATAATAACAACAAATTGGGCAATAAACTTTGAAACCTGCTTCCTGACCATCACCACCAAGCCTTGCCAGTTATCTTTGGCAAAGCTCCTCTGCTTCTGTGTAATAACTAGTATACTTCTGCCAAGAATACTCTTAATGTCAGGTAAACCAGTTTCAGCTTAGCTAGTATTCTTCTGTCACTCCCCACACAGGTGGCAGACCCAAGAACCTTAGGTAACAGGTGCTTCTCAAGTAGACTGAACCCTGAAGGTTCTGACTTGTTTGGAGAAATCATGCATCACTGAAGGTATCTTTGGAATGTGGAAGAGCTGAAACATACCACTCTTCCCAGATTTGTTTTTTCCCTGACATCGATAGAGTTACTCTTCCTAGGTCAGTGCCATCAATCAAAGACATATATTGTAATCAAATACTCAATTAAGGTTGATGCAATTTGAAAACCCTTCTCCTGTCCTTGCCACAGTAAGCAGCACACCAGGATCACTGCATAGTTCACCTTTCACTTTGAAAAAATAGAGAATGCATTTTCAGTGATTAGCATGTAAGAAACTGAACATCATACTCTGGAAAGAGGGACCTTCCACTAATTTATAAATAAATGAAAACAAAGACTACTTATTAATTTCATTGCCAAACAGCAAATGATGAAACAGTCTATTTTTCATTAAAAGATGTAGACATTTTATATATTGTGGCTAAAAACAAAATAATCATAAAATCAATAATGCATACCCAAGAAACTACTCCTTTCATTGAGTAAAGAAGAGTAATAAGGCCAATGAAAATCCTCCTGTAACATTTAAGATGTGAGCTTTGTTTATTTTGCCAACATTTTACATTCTATTGAAGATTTGTTGGCTCTACCACCTGGCCTAAGTATGAAACTTGTGTCAGCCAGAAGGATGGGAAAATGAATCAAATAAATGAGACAATGTAGACAGTGTTCAAAAGAGTATCTAACTCACCCTCCTTAAGAAATGCTGAGTTACACAAATGACAAGACACAAATCACTGGAATCTGCTGAAAGGGGAGAGAGGAGCATTAGGCACTTTAGAAGTCTCTCCAGCCATAACTTTTAAAGTCGGATTTGGGCACTTGAAAGGATAAAACCATGTAATCTGAAAATTCACTTATGTAGAATACATAAGTGCTTTCTTAAGCATGATATACATATTAATTATTAGTCAATGATTTTTGAATTCTTTCCAGCTTTGATCTTCATATACATAATTCTGTATGGATTATATGACATATATTCCACCCTCCAGGTGTGTTCTCTTGTGCACTTTATTTTTTTAAGAGTAAGTAATTTTGCATTCCACACAGCAGAGGGAAAGGTAGCTCTAGAGGTCATTTTTTTTCAAGAGATCAGAATAAACTAGAAAAAAATGCAAAAGGAGATTTCTTTGAATAAGTTTAAGGGGTCTTAAGTATGCCCTTGAAGAGTCTAAACAGCACAAATTACAGAGAAATTTATCTCATATCCAATTCACCATTCTATGCCCTGTAACAAAATGTGATTGAAAACACCACATACAGATGGTATATATTACAGATATATATTTTCACATTTACAATATGTAAAATTATTTACCTACATGTGAACATTCAAACACTTTCACCACACAGTGTATTCAGGACCTAGATAACCATGGTTCAAGTAGTGGTACCTCTACTAGTAATCTAACCCCTGGCTTCTTTAAGTGTCTTCATTTGTAAAATAAGTTTTTCTAGGTCTGTTATTTATAAAATAGTGCCTTTATTTGGAAAATAACCTTAAATAGGCTTCATGGGTATCACAGATGATTTCTCATGTCAATGGGGCAATCTTGCTTTACATCTGTTATCATAGCGTCCTGTATAGTTTACCATATTTAAGCTAGGTTTTTTAAAACAGAAACTACTATACATAGTTGCAAAAAGGCAATCTAGGATGGTGTCATGAACTGAGTATTTGTGACACCTATAAGTTTGTAGTTTGGAGTCCTAGTCCCTATTGCAAATTTATTAGGAAATAGGACCTTTTGGAGGTAGTTTAAAAGAAATTATGAAGGTGGAGTCCTCATGATGGAATTAGAATCCTTATAGGAAGAGAAAAAGAATAAAGCTCCTTTGCTTTCTACTTGTGAATATATAGCAATAAGGTAGCCAGCCAAGAACTAGTTAACTGGCATTAGAATCTCAGAATCCAAAATTGTGAGAAATTAACTTCTTTGGTTTAAACCACCCAATTTGCAGCATTTTGCAATTTTGCCTTGAGTTTACTGATAAATGTTTTGTCTGACAACTCCTTTGTAGATTCAAGTATGCACAGGGTCATCTACTGATCCATTGAACACAAGTGCCATGAACAGTTCTCACCTTAACACAAAGTGAGAAGATGGCCCAAAATAACCCTATCTCTTTTCCTGACCTCTCGGTGCTTATTGCCTGAAAAGACACAAAAGAGGACACATCTAATCAAAATGCACTTAGGGATGTACTCCCTCTGGTCTACAAATGTGATAGGAAGGTATTTGACACTCTTCTAGACAGTTATCTTGCAAAGCCAGCACAATTTTTTATGCATATCAAGTAGCCAGGCTGTTTGTTGATAGTGCTCAGTGAGAATAGGTGAATTTATTGATTAATTAAGATATGTGTAGAAAAAAATAAGCTCAATATCAATGTAGAGACCCTTGAAAAACAGTTTTAACTGAACTGAAGACAGAAAAAATTCATATCATTATACTTTCTATAGATTGTCATTTATTATAAAAATAAAATGTTCACTAATTTTATTGGATATATATATATATATATAAATATATATAATTTAATTTTTAGTTGTAGATGGACACAAAATCTTTATTTTATTTATTTATTTTTTATGTGGTGCTGAGGATTGAACCTAGTGCCTCACACATGTGATGCAGGCACTCTACCACTGAACAACAGCCCCAGTCCTGAACTAAGAATTTAATTGTATAAATCCCAAGAGATGAAATTGTTGAATTATATGGGGATTCTATTATTATTTTTAAAAAATATTACTATATTTTGCCATAGTGGCTATGCTAATTTACTTCACCATGAACATTATAAAAATGGTTCTCTTTTGCCACATCCTTGACAACACTTGTTAACATTTATTTATTTATTTTACTTTTCTTGGTATTGGTATTGAACTCAAGGGTACTCACACACTGAGCCAATCCTCAGCCCTATTTTGCATTTTAGTTAGACATAGGGTCTTGCTGAGTTAATTAGCACCTTGCTTTTATTTAGGCTGGTTATGAACTCTGGAGCTTCCTGCCACAGCCTCCTGAGCTGCAAGGATTGTAGGTATGTGCTACCAAGTCCACCTCTTTAATTTTTTTAGGGTAGCCATTTTAACAAGAATGAAGTCACCTCTCACTATGGTATAAAATTGTATTTCTCTAATTGTTAATGATGCTGAACATTTTTTTCATATATCTGTTAACCATTTCTATGTCTTCTTTTAAGGAAGTACTATTAAGAAGTTTTTATCTATTTTTGAGTTGTTTGGTAGGATTTCTATTGAGACTTTTTATAAAAGATACCTTACTATTGATATAACAGAGATACAAAGAAATACTAGAGATTATTATGAACAACTGTATGTTCCAAAATTTGATAATTAGGAAAAATGGACAAGTTATTGTACATGTGTTCCCTCCCAAGATTAATAAAGAAGAAACAGAAAACTTGAATAGACCAGTAATGAGTAATGAAGCAGTTTGCTTAATCAAAGAATAAAAATCAAATAGGTGATAGTCTACAAGCAAATTTAAGTCAGAACCTTAAATAACCTGACCACGAACTGCATTTAAAAATGTGTGCTGGAGGGAATAGGGATGTGGCTCAAGCGGTAGTGCAGTCTTGCCTGGCATGCATGCAGCCCGGTTTGGATCCTCAGCACCACATACAAACAAAGATGTTGTGTCTGCTGAAAACTAAAAAATAAATATTAAAATTCTCTCTCTCTCTCTCTCTCTCTCTCTCTCTCTCTCTCTTTAAAAAAAATGTAGGCTGGATAATATTGGTGATTGTCTACAAGATTCTTTACCAAGCCCTCTTTTTATGAGAAGGGTTCAACCAGGGTGCGTGTGCTAGGATGCAGGAGTTACTGAAAAAATAAAAGGGGTTGGAAATGTAAAAGAGAGGAGGAGATTGAGATTAGATGAAAATGAGGAAAAATAAATCAGGAAAAGAAAAATAAAAAATAAAATGAAGGAGAAAGGCACATTTAAAGGTTAAGTGAGAAAAAACAAATTATTAAATTTTCAAATTTATTATGGAAGATGAAATATCATGTATTGAGAAAGATGTTATAGTGTAAGGCCATGGGAATAAAGGCACTAAAACACCAATTAGTCTTCTCAAAATGACAGAGGCAATAAGGACTATATTATTTTTAGTGGATAAGACTTTCTCTATTTGAAAACAAATGAAAAAGTTTTGTATATTTTATGTCTATAATACATATTATTTAAAATTTTTGAAAAGCATTTGTTTTTTAAAAAAACACTTGGTTTATAATTAAAATAGTAATATATTTTTTCTAAAACATAAAAAGTGAAGTATTGTAAACTGAGTAGATTTGTTCTTTCTCCATCTCCACATTTATATTTCATGTATGAGTGTATACATTATTGGAAAAGTAGATGTGTATTTCTCAATAGTTTAATTACATAATTTTCTATAAGTAATTGATTTATTCAGCACCACTTAGGAAGAATATCCTGAATATCCTGTAAAAGTCCATAATTAATTCAGAGTATTAGGAGAATTAAACATAAAGCTGATTAGCTCTGTTGAACATTTAGTTGATGTCAATTATATATCTGCTACATGAATGAATAAATATTATATGGAACTGTAAAAACTTTACATCAAAATGAATTATAGGGATTAATTTAAATTTTTTAATTTACACAACAATTTAGTGCACATTGATTATACTTCATGTGATACTTCAATACAATGGATTGTGCACTGTTCAAATGAGGAGAAGTATATATTTGTGGTGTTTTGAGAATGCTATCAGACACTCTTCTTGACCCTAAGTTTGAAGCAGACAAAGTGAAGCTCCTATTTTATGGAGATGGTGTTCCGGATCATGTAGAAGCATGTATGGAGTAAATACGTATATATACCTCTCTTTGGAGTTTTCTGCATAAATTTATCTTTGATTTTATAACCATCTTTATCAATTATCTAAGTCATGAGTAGCTTTAAACCACATTGACAATACAAATATTCTTAGTTTGAGTTATAATATATTTTTTATAGTTGCTTATTTCTGGCTGCCTCAGATATTTCTTATTGAATTTTATCTTGTACATTGCTTCTCAATTTCTGCAGAATCAAAATGTCTTATTTGTAGTATTCTAGCCAAAACAATGCAAGGAGAAATTGAAACAAAAAAATATAATTCTCACAAAGGCATGTCACACAAAGCAGAGAGAGAAAATAAATGGCATGCTAGCCATTTTTGCAATAATTTTCCCCTTCAATTAATCAGACACTCAATTGGCTTGAAAAAACATGTATCATCTAAGACAAGCCATCCATCTTGGCTGGCACCTGAAGTAGATGGGCCATTCTTTACCTTATAGCACTTGAACTATATAAACCCAAAAGTATAAAATAAAATTCTGGACACACAAGGTTAAAGAATAGCAGAGTCAGGTTTCATCTTCTGAAATCATGTTAAATGGTCAAGGTGAGTAACAAAAGTAATATCCATGTTTTGTGAAATAGTAGGCAAATGTGAACCT
This sequence comes from Callospermophilus lateralis, assembly GCF_048772815.1. Taxonomy (NCBI): domain Eukaryota; kingdom Metazoa; phylum Chordata; class Mammalia; order Rodentia; family Sciuridae; genus Callospermophilus; species Callospermophilus lateralis. Next base: position 106,447 of record NW_027513825.1, on the reverse strand, counting down.
GAATGTCAGGAATGATAAATGTAGCATGAACCCTCCAATACAGAAATAAGCTTACCTACACAGCACAGTCAACAAATATACCACACTTTTTTGTATGTGTTCTTACACCAGAAAGTGGGTTCCTTGCAGTTAGGGTTAATATGACCATTTTGAATGATTTGAACACAAATTTGAACAAATGTGATTATTTATTTGAAGAAAAAGATATTTATATCACTTTAGCAAAACCATTTTTTAATGTATTTCCAAATTGGTGATATGAGACATTCTTGAAGTAATGCAGTTTGTGCTTGATGCTCTCCCTTCCTGTTCTTGTGAATTAGAAGGTTTCTTTGAGATTCATTAGACAAAAAAGTGATGTGCCAATATGCTTTGATAACCAGGAGGACATTGCAGCAAAAATCAGAAAGTGGATCAAGATTACAATGGAGAAAAGAGTTGAACTGGGCCCCAATGTCATCATTCAACCCACCATATAGATTAAAGAAACAAAATGAGCTGGTTGACCACGAGAGAATTATAAAGCAGAGGCACACACAGCTGCACGCATGAGGGACAAAGAGCATGGTTTTGCTTATAATGTTCTAGAATACTATTTTTCTTTTCCTTTTTATATTCAGATGATTTGGTTTATTTTACTGATAGTCCAAAGAACACTAAATAATATTAAGTCTACTACATGATTTCACATTTTTGCTAAATGAACTAAGAAAGATATTTAAATTTGAAACAGATGACAATTTATATTACCAAGAAAAAATATGCAATATAAAATACAAAATTAATTTAAGAAAATTTACTAGATAAATTATAAAATGCAAAACGAAATATTTTGTAATTCCTTGTAATGTCATATACAAAAAATGACAAATTTATTTAATCTATATATAAATTTAAATGCACAGTTATGACATTAAGTTTGAGTGTTTTATGTATGTACATATTATAAGTCACATTAGCATTAAGATTTATATATATATATATATATATGAAACATATATATAATATAGTTTATCACTTGCCTCTTCAAAACAAGCTCATTATCCCCTATTTGAAGAAAAATAACATATATATGTATATGTACATATATATGTTTATATACACACAATCATATATGTCTATTTATATGATTCTATTCTGTTCTTCCTAAAGTTGGGAAAAGCAAATATCATTTTTTAAAAATGAGACTCAGTAATAGATCTAATCAAGCTGTCATCAGTGTATAACTTGTGACTTCTGAGGTATATAGAAAAGGGAAACAGACAGGGAAGAGGTTATGAAAGAAAGGCATTTTGCTGTTTACTTTCATGCTTTGTCTTGAAATTTTCAAAGATAAAATTATTGAATATAGGGCTAAAAATGTATATCAGTGGTGGAATGCTTGCCTAGCATGCACCAAGCCCTGGATTTCATCCCCAGCACTACCACCTACACACATACACAATTATTAAACCTGACTTTAAAAATATGATGATTCACGGTTAGGAAACCATCACTCTATCCATTTGTAGTTCTAACAAGATCAGAATTTTAAAACTCCAAAATGCTATTTACCTCACTCTGATAAAAGTTTCCAGTATCAGCAAGTGGGAATTTTCTACAATTCACTCCACCAAGCATTGCCAATATAATATCAGTAATATGGATTCAGTAAGCAAAGAAAGGAGGTGGTCTGCTGATCTCTTTTCTTTTACTGGTGGGGAGTGCGGCTGAATATAGAACATGTAGGTCAAGGTGCACTTTCCTCTGGATTCTCTAGGAAGACAAATACATTTCAAGCATTTAACTTCTTTAGAGAACAATGAAAGTCAGAAGCAAAGGGGAAGATATTCCTGGAGGAATAAAAGGAAATCTCATCTTTTTAAGGTAAGTTTGGTTGCAAATGTGAAATAGTACACCTGAGATATGCCTACCACTTTGGCCAGGACTTTGGCAGACCTTGCTCATTCTCCTTGGTGAGCACCTGTCAGGGAGCTACAGTGGGCAACTGAATTGTCTAAAGTTGCCAGTGATTAGCAGAAGGTTATCATCTTTTACCTGTAAGAATTGGACAAAATATGTAACTATAATGACTATTATTAATAAAATTCCTATTTAGAATTATTGTAGCTAAAAGAAAATATATGATCACCACAACTAAAACTTGAATTCTTTATATGCACAATTAAAAAAGAGAAATTACTTATTGTTGAATAAATATTTAATGAAATGATAAATAATGTGAAAAAATTAAGAGAATTATATTGTAAAGTAGATACAAGAGGAGGTGGTGGGTTAGAGGGTCTGAAAAAATAAGGAATAGCTAGAAGGGGAAGTCAAATAAGAGATGCATTTCCCTGAGCCTGGAGATTTCAAATGCTTATTATATCCTAGACAGGATTAATGATAAATTATATATCATTTCTAACACATTGATAAATATCCTCAATTCAGAAAGGGACAAAATCTTACAATATTCAGGGTTGAAAAATATTTCCCACATACCAAAAAATTAAAATTAAAAAAGACAGAGAAAGAGAAAATCTTCCAACCATGGGATTTCTAATTGACATACCAGAAATTGAAGGGCACTGGAGTAAAATCAATGAATTACTGACTACAGTTCTCTGCTCTTTAAGAGTAATTATAGCGAGTGGCTATAATTCTATTTTTGATTTTAAAACAAAAGATAATCACAAATATAAAAGTCACAGCTTTACTCCATGTAAATTTGGACAACACTAGAGAAAATAATTAATTTAGTAACTATCAACTCTGTTCAGAATTATTAAAATAATGAATAAATATAAAAATAAATTTTAGCAAACATTGAATTTTATATTATATTTTATAAACATATTAGTCAATAATACAATTAAAATTGTTCCTGTGTTATTTAAAATCATTGAAGTAGATAATCGATACTGTGTAAATATTTAATATTCCAGAATTAAAGAGGTGAGAGGTATCTAGAGATGATAAATGACAGACAGATTGATAAATAAGTAGATAGAAAGATATTTCAAGAAAACATAGGATTAGGCATCCAGTAAAGACTGAGAGGTGAAGAATCAAGCAAAGTAAGATACTTAATTTCTGCATTTAATAGAAGAAGGTAGAAACGTGTGTAATGTCTACATTATGGATAATAATAATAATAATAATAATAATAATAATAATAACAACAACAACAACAGACACGATGCTTGTTATATTGATGACTAAATACTAAATACCATCATGAAAGGATGACAAAATACTAAGAAAAATAAAAATAAAATTGCTGAAAGTTCTGTGCTAGATTCAATTTATTGTAAGCCTAAAATAAGAATCCTGTGTTTTTATTCAGAATGATAGCGGATGGGCCAGCAAACTGAGCCTGCTTTCCTAAGGTCTAGGGACATAGGAATATTAGAAGGATCAAGCAATAAGTGCATATTTTTATATAAAAATTTTCATCATTTATTTTCTTAAAGAAAGCACAAATTTGTTTTCAAGTGTCATAAATATTTCAATGGAAATCATACTTTCTTGGAATTAACTAATTCTGTAGAGAAACATTTAATAGACACTAAGTTTATGATATCTGTATGAAAAAAACAGCACTTGAAATGGAAAAAATATCAACACATAGGTATATTTTTTAAAATGTACTTGAAAAATTGTAATATGTCTTTGTTGTTCAGTAACATTAGTCAACTAACAAATTAATTGTTGATCATAGCAGTGGAAAAATGTCAAATTAATAACTTATAGGACTACAAGGCACATGTACTAATTTGCTAATCTATCTTAGAGGATCTGTCTCAGGAAAAATATAGAAACTGAAAAAAAATACTATTCTAAAATATATCCTTGCACTTTGATCTACTAGCTAAAAGCTTAATGTATGCACACAATCAAAAGAAGGAAGCTAAGATATCACTTGAAATGGTATTTTGCATTAACTTTCTTTTCAAGTCATGAATATTAAGGAATATTTTTTGAGGTGATGATTTCAATATGTGACGATTAGTAAATTAGAGGGAAATTTTATTTTTGTAATTTCAAATGACATCCCATAATTAATTAGGATCCAAAGTAGAAAAAAATGTTGAATCTTTAAAATACAAAATATTTCCAAAGAAACAACTGGGAAGATATTAGTTTGTTCTAATTAATTTTATTTCTATATTTTCAAATACACATGCAAGTTATTTAATAGAAATTGAGTTTTATTAATAGGGAAAATTAAATTGTGCTAATCTGTTTAAAAAGAGTGACATTGTTTCTGATTTAAGAACTTACAAATGATTTCAGTAAACCATTGTAAACAATAAAGTTTTGCTACTTTGTACAACAGAGAATAAAATATGGAAACTCATGCAGCAGTTTTACTCCTACATTTAGCACCATGAAAGTATAAACATAGATGAAACACTTGGCTTTATGAAAGCATACAAGGTGAAAAAACACTTATGAGAAGAAAATAGTCATCACTTTTTAAAATTATTTCTAAGTGAAGTATACATACATATGTATGTTTAGGGCAGGTTTCTAAATGAGTTCAATGACACTAACTAATGTGATGGTTTAAAAGTAACATAAGCCATTATGCATGATGATATCATGCAATCACAATTTGCTATTTTACATGATTTTCTTCCATACTCTAAGATTTGATCTATTAATCAAAAATATAAAAACTACACAAGTTTGACATTAATAAAATATCAAAACTGTATAGATTTAATGCATTTAGATTAAAATTCCAATGATGTTCTTCATATTAATAGAAAAAGCAATGATGAAATTTATTGGGAAAATAAGAGGGCCAGAATAGCCAAAGAATTTCTTACCAAGTAAAAGCAAAGCAAGAGGCATCATAATACCATACCTAAAGTTGTACTACAGAGCTATAGTAAGAAAAATGTCATGGTATTGGCACCTAAACAGACATATAGACCCATGGTATAGAATAGAAGATACAGAGACAAACCCACATAAAAACGCAGTTATCTCATATTAGTCAAAGGTGCCATAAACATAAATTGGAGAAAAGATAGCCTCTTCATCAAGTAGTTCTGGGAAGACTGGAAATCCATATGCAGCAAAATGAAATTAAATCCCTATTTCTCATTCTGTACAAAACTCAACATTGTTAAAGGACCAAGGCATTATATGGGAAACCCTGTACATACCTGAAGAAAAAATAGGAATAAATCTCCATCATGTCAGCTTAGGAACCAAATTCCTCAACAAGACTCCTAAAGCACAAGAAGTAAATTAAGTATCAATAAATGGGATGGTATCAGATTAAAAACACCTTCATAACAAAGAAAACAATTAAGAAAATAAAGAGAAAGCCTATAGAGTGAAATAAAATCTTTACCACATGCACCTCAGATAGAGCATTAATCTGCAGGATATATAAAGAACTCAAAAACTTGAACACAAAAACCAACCAAACAAACAAACAACCCAATCAATATATGGGGAGTGGAACTGAACAGACACTTCACATAGGAAGAAATACTATCGGTCAAAAAATAAATGAAAAAATGTTCAACATCTCTAGCAATTTGAGAAATGCAAATTAAATTATACAGACATATCATTTCACTCCAGACAGAATGGCAATTTCCAAGAATACAAGTCATAATAAATGTTGGTGAGGATATGGGAGAAAAGGTACACTCATACACTGCAGGTGGGACTGCAAATTGGTGCAAAGACTCTGGAAAGAAGTATAGATATTTCTCAGAAACCTTAGAATGGAACCACCATTTGATCCAGCTTCCCACTCCTAGGTTTATGCACAAAGGACTTAAAATCAGCATACTACATTGATGGACATCAATGTTTATAACAGCTCAATTACACAATATCTAAGCTATGGAACCAACCCAGGTTCCCTTCAACAGATGAATGGATAAAGAAAATGTGGTAGATAACAAAATGAAATAATATTCAGCCTCAAAGAAGAATAAAATTATGGCATTTGTGGGCAACTGGATGAAACTGGAGATTCTCATGCTAAGTGAAATAGACAATCCCTTAAAATCAAAAGCTCATATTTGCTGAGAGCCATAGCCAAGTAGGAATGACACATGGCATTTTTGGTTGAAAGGTGACACCAGCAAGCCACTGAGATGATAATTATTATGTTAAGATGTGCATTCAATTGGAGATTAGACCCCTGCTGTCCGCCTTGGCCTGCTACTTTGGTGCTCTGCATGGGGAAGTGCGGTAGGAGGGAATTCTGGAGGAGGAATTTCCTGTTGGTGTAGTGTGTCCTGGTAGAAGGCCATGTGCATGGCATTCGTGGGAGTTTTGGAAATAAAGTTTGTTCCTGCTTGAGTGGCTCGTGATTTTGTGCCCAGGCAGACTGCAGCACATGTTATCTCATAGGGATGTTAACACACAATAAGGTGAGAAAGGGAAGAAGAGAAGTTATTTGAATTAGACAAAGGGAAGTGATGGGAAGTGAGAAATGTTGGGAATAGGAAAGAGAATAGAATAAATCAGACATAACTTTCCTACGTTTATATATGAATGCATGAACAGTGAAATTCCACATTATATACAACCACAAGAATGGGAAGTTATATCTCATGTATGAATAATATGTCAAAATACATTATATTCTTATATATAACTATAAAAAATTAAGAATGAATACAACCAGGGTCTTTCATTTTGAGCCAGGGTCTTGGAGAGTTGCCCAGATTGACCACAAACTTGTTATTTGCTTGACTCAGCCCCCTGAGTTTCGAGTTGCTGTGAGTACAGGTACGTGTTATACCATGAGCCACTCTAAAACATAATCATTGACATATGGACAAAGGGGTATTTTTTTGTACTCTGTGTTAAGCCAATGTAATTTATGGGGGTTTGGGGAAAAGATTACTAATTCTTATTCCTTTAGAAATTAAGCAAAGAGAAGGAAATATGATTGCTGTTGTTTGGACACTGGGGATTTGGGGTTACAGCAGTAAATATTCAGCAACTTTAAGTAGGTTGCTCAGGAAAAGACTCATCTAAAACATGAAACCTTAAGACTTAATGGAGGTGAGTGGGTGAAACAAATCTGTGACTGGGGAATGAGCATTTAGGTAAAGAAAAAAAGTATAAACCCTACAAGAGGGAAGATTACTGAGATGTTAACTGTAGAAGTAGCAAACCAATTTAGTTGTACCAATTCCTAAAGGGACACAGAGACAGGAAAGGTGGTGAGAGAGCAGGGATGGAATGGTCTACCCAGGATGTTCTGCTCATGATTTCTTAACATTCTCACTGAGCTGTCTATGTTCTTTTCAAGTTGAAAAACTTTGTCTTTGTTGTCTGAAGTTCTATCTTCCAAGTGTTCTACTCTGCTGGTAATACTCTCATTTGAGTTTTTAATTTGGTTTATTGTTTCCTGCATTTCCAGGATTTCTGTTTGTTTGTTTTTTATATCCTCTATCTCCCTATAGAGTTGATCTTTTGCTTCTTGGATTTGTTTATGTAATTCATTGTCAAAGTGATTTTTCATTGTCTGAATTTGATGAATAATGTCTTCCTTGAGACTCCAGATCATCTGAAGCATGTATATCCTGAACTCTTTGTCTGACATTCCATCAGCTGCAGATATTACCTCATCTAATGTTGAATTGACCTGTATTGTTTGTGGTCCTTTCTTTCCTTGTCTTTTCATACTGCTCATGATTCTTTCTAGCTTTGTGAAACTGTTGAGCTAATGTTTTTCCCCTTATATATTTGTATTGTTCTTGAATAGGTCCAATATCCCTCTTTTTCGGAGAAAGACAATGTTAACATATCCCAATATCAACAGTACATTATCTAAGAACAAGTTTTCATTATTAATACATTTATAGTTAGATTCTAAGACTATAGATATTGGATTTAATTATTACTTAAGAATATATTCCTTAGTTTCATAAAAGGCGTACCATATCTGGTGGCATATAGAAAACTTAATTTCAGACGAAGGATGTTATACTTAAAGAGAAAGGAGTGAGGGAATGAGGTTAAACTAACTTAGCACCTTTGGAGAACTCTAACCACTCGACTGGTAATTTATGGAAGAATGTATAGACTCAACCTCCTATTTAGATAGTTACCCTATGTATAGATAGCAAAAGTTAGCAGATTGAAAGTGGTATAGAGAGAATATGAATTAAAAAAAAAGAAAAGAAAAGAAATAACAAGGAAGAAAAGAGAAATAAGAGAAGGGAAAGGGAAGTAAGATAGAAATACAGAAAAAAAATAGGGGGGAGGTGGGGTATATGCAATTCCTCTATATTATATTACTTTGGTAATTCAGTTGTTCATGCTCAGTTCTTGGTTTCACATATGCTGAAGTTGTGGAAGAGAGAGAAGAAAAGAGAAAGAGAGAAAAAAAAAGTCTCTCAGAACACTCTTTTCCTTGCTTCCAGTAGGTGGCGTTGTCTATTCCTAGTTTGAGCCTCTGTATTCAGGGTGGTGGGTATAGCCAGTGTGAAGGGAAATGAGCTTCCACCTGTATCTTCCCTACTCTAGTCTCTGAGGTAGAAACCAGGTGCCTCTACAATTGTTGTTTTGTGTTGATAGCTACAATCCCCAAAAGCTTGTGGGAAATATTTTGAGTTATCGCAGCTAAGGGTGGGGGAGTTGGAAATCGGGCACCTGGATCAGCCGCAACCGTGCTGGTAGCCACACCCACTTTGATGGGTTTTAAGGGTTGATGGGCTTCCTGGAGACTAGCACTCGGGGCGGGACTGGACTTCCTCCTCTGGTCTGGCTGAGCGGCTGGCGCCTTCCTGCTCCAGTCTGGCTGGCGGCTGGCGCCTTCCTGCTCCGGTCTGGCTGGGCGGCTGTTGCGGCTTCCTGCTCCGGTCTGGCTGGGTGGCTGTCGCGGCTTCCTGCTCCGGTCTGGCTGGGCGGCTGTTGCGGCTTCCTGCTCCGGTCTCCAAGTTTTTATGATAATAACTGTGAGACTCCAAGAAAACATTACACACAGTAAAATCAAGCTGTTTCTTTGTCCCCCCAACAATAGGAAAGAGTGATTGGGGCCCTGGACTTCTATACTTATCAGACTTAACAAAGGTGTCCTACCACCTTGTCAAGGTTGCAGCAGAGATAGCCAAGGAAAGAGCAGGAAGGCCATTCTAACCACAGTGTTATGGAGACCACAGGGGAACCTGGGCATCCACTTCTCTAAGAGCAATGATATAATAGTCCCCATCTGTGTTGGGTAAGGTCAAGGGAAGCCAAGGAAAAGTCTGGATTTTGACTACCTTTGACCACTGTCCTCCAGGATCTATCCAGTCCCACCCCCATCCCATTTCTGGGCAGGGATAAAGTATTCTATGACCTCCTCAACATGGTGATATCAGGAAAGCTCTGGTGGCAAGCTGTAACTCACAAGTGTGTCTGAAAACAATAGAGGCAATCCTTCCTCCTGTGTCAATGGGGTAATTCTCTCTTCTTGCATTATTCAATGGCCAAGGAAAATCAACTAAAATTATCTGTAACACTCAAAAGCAGAGAAATCTCCACTTGAATGAAAAAAGAATAAAATAGGTGCTCATATCAAAACTAAAAGCTGATGAGAGAATTATCTGAAAAAAATTCAATTTATCCATTATAAAATTTTACAGCAAGCAATTATGAATACATTTGAAACACATAAAAAGGGATATTCAACAAAGTAACTGTCCTCAAGAAAAAAAATAAAAAAGTATAAAGTAAAACCAAATAGAGGTAACAGAATTGAGAGAACAGAAGAAAGCATCAGTGAATTGGAACACAGAAGAGCAATTATACAATCTGAGAAACAAGGAGAAAATAGATTGAAAAAATAATGAACAGGGCCTCAAGGTCCTATGGGGCTTTAACAAAAGATCAGAAATTCATGTCATAAGAGACTCAGAAAGAAAGGAGAAAGCACTCAGAAGAATAATAGGTAAAAACTTTCTAAATTGATAAAGAACATAAATCCACTACTGACTCACTAAACTGCATGAATTTCTAGCTGTATCAACTCAAATCCACAAGAAAAGACATCATAGTCAAGCTTCTAAAAACTACAGACTAGAAAAACATCTCAATATAGAAAGAGAAAAATGGCATTTCATGCATATGGGAAAATCAATATGAATGTCAGTGGATTTCCCATCAGAAACTAAAAAGGAAAGTTTAACAATATTTTTCAAGGGACAAGAGAGAAGAACAATTAGCCCAGATTTCTATTTATAATAAAATATATCCCAGGAATTAAAGAAATAGCAAGGTCAATTTAGTTGAATAAAAACTAAATAATTATAATTATAATAAAATGATAAGCAATAAACCTACTCTAAAAGAATAGCTGAAGGCAGAACTCAAACTAGAAAAGACAGTAATAATTTCAGGACATTAAGAACAAACAAGAGAAAAGCAGATGTATGTATAAAGACATCATATTACCTTTTCCTAATTAGTTTTCCAGATAATCTTTGATGATTTAAATAAAAATAACAATACTATCTGATGTATTCTGTCTTTTTAAGACATTCATGGACTTTATTTTATTCATTTACTTATATGTGGTGCTGAGAATCAAACCCAGTGCCTCACACATGATAGGCAAATACTCTACCACTGAACCACAATCCCAGCCTTGATGTATTATTAATTATATAGGGATTAATTAAAATATGTCACTAACAGGGTAAGTGAGGGGAACATAAAGGAAGGTAAAATTTTTATCATTTGAAGTGGTAAGATGTCATACCACTTGAGTGTAATAAGTTATGTGTATATATAATATAAGGCTTAGAGTAAGAAATATAAAGCTGTATCAAGAGAACCACTTAAAGATATTACACATATATCAAAATGAAATTAAAAACTATATTTGAGTATTACATCAGAAGTAAAGAAACAGAAACAAAAAAACCAATGATTGCACACCAGAACACAAAAATAAAATGGCAGCTATAATATATTAATGATACCATAAAAATGTGTCATCTAAATTAAAGGATGGTTTTTAAAAATGATATGGTTTTGTTGTTGTGAATAATTTTTTTGTTGTTAATAATTTCACTTCACATATGATAATATAGATTGGTTAAATTAAAAGCATGGAAAAACCTAAAACTTACAAATTGTTATCAAATGAAAAGAGAAATATCTGTAATACTATCAAACAAAGAAGATTATGGAGCAAAAGAAATGTACAAAAGGGAAAAAGGGACATTAAATACTTATTGATTGATTTGCCTAAGGAGACTATATTGCTATCTGAATTTGTATACAAGAAATGAAGGAAAAGCAAAATGTGAGAAGACAAATCTGATAGAACTAATGAAGAACCAGAAAAATCACCAGTTCACATTGAAAAATGTCACATACTGTCCTTGGCCACCAGGAGAATATCTAGATGAAAGACCATCAAGGAAATACAGCACAACACCACCATCAGATGAGAGCATCTGATGACAAGATGTAGATGTGGAAGACAACATTGGCCTGCACAGCATTTTTGAATGCATTCTGTTTTTTTGTTGTTGTTATTTGTTTGTTTGCTTGTGGTACTAGGGATTGAGCCCAGAGATACTCTACCACTGAGCTACATCCCAGCCCTTTTTATTGTTATTATTATTTTTGAGAAGTATCTCACTAAGTTGCTCTGGCTGGCCTCCAACTGATGATCCTCCTGGCTCAGCCTCCCAAGAAAAATACCTCTAAGCAAACAGATGCTAAACAACAGTCCTGCAGCTAATTTAATGTTAAAAATAAGTTAATTCAAAAGTACTTTCATCTGAAATAGTATGAAATTACTGCATTTGTAACTGATTTGAAATAGCTAAAGCAGCATTGGGAGAGAGATTTATAGCACTTAATGAATACATTTTTTTAATTGTTGAGACATATCCAATTATCTACATTCTTACCTCAAAATACTAGAAAAATTAGATAAACCCAAAGTTAGTGGAAGGAACAATATAATTTAAATTGAGAGCAGAAATCATTTAAATTGATTGTAGGAAAATATATAGAAAAAAGAATTTTAAAAAAATCAATATTGTTAAAAAACCTCTAGCAATATTTACTGAAAAAGAGAACCACAAATTATCAATATCATGAATTAAATGAGTTATCACAAGAGAACTGGTAAACATCAAAGTTATTTTAAGGAAATATATAAGTAACTTCAGAAAAATATATTTGAAAATTTGTTATGAAATGTGTTACATCTTTGAACAACACACTATACCACTTTTTATCCAATATGATACAAATATTTGAATAACCCTCTAAATACTAAGGGGATTGTATAATTTAAAAAATTCTCCTAAAAGAAATCTCAGGAACCAGACAGATTCAGTGGATAAATCTAACAAAAATTTAAAAACCTACAAATTCTATACAATCTGCTTAGAAGTATAAATTCAAAATTATGAATACTATATCACTGTGCAACTATCAGAGAAACTAAAATAAGTACGCTGACTACACAAAATGTTGTCAGGAATCCCAAGAAACATGACCATTCCTACATTGTTTGTGCAAAATATTTCATCAGTTTCTTTTAAAAATAATAAAAACTGATAAAAATTGTAGTTACGATGTGGCCTAGATATTACATCCCTAGACATTTATGCCAGAAAAAGAAAAATGTAAGGTTACACAAAAACCTGTAAGTTAATATTCCTAGTATCCTACTTGTAACAGGTTGAAACTACAAAAAACCCAGCTGTCCTGCAGCAGATGAATCATTAACACAATATGATATATCTACATCATGTAACTATACATTAAAATAAAAGGGATAAATTATTACTACCTAAAACCTTGATGGATCTCCAGAGAATTACAGAAAACAATTTTTTTTAATTTCAAAAATTTACATATTTTTTATTTCATTTATGTAATGTTCTTTAACTTTACAATGATGTTAAATTATTGAAATAGAGTACAGATTAAAGATTATCAAGTTTAGAGGTGGATTACCAGCTCAGGTGGAAAGTGAGTGTAGTTATAAAAGGGTATCTTGAGGGATCCTCAAGGTGGTGAAAATGGTCAATACCATGTCTATCTTGTTTCACATCAAAATATTTTGGTTACTACATTCATTGTAGTTTCCTAAAATGATACCATTTTCCTAAAATGTTCAATACTATATCTATCTTGTTTCACATCAAAATGGTTGCTACATTCATTGTAGTTTCCTAAAATGATACCATCGGTGAACCTGAGTTAAGGAGCCCAAAATATATTATTTCTTTTACCAAATATGAAACTAAGATGATATCAATTAAAAACATTAATTAAAAAGATAACTCTAGGAAGTGAGATTAAAAATAGTAGCTTCATATTTTTTGTTTTCTTTTATAATATACTAGTTACTGATTAATGTATTCATTCATTTTTATTGAGTCATTCATTTGTTCTCAGAATTTTGAAATTTATTTTCACTCTACTTATGGAAGAATACATTTAAAAAGGATATTTTGAGATTTTTTTTATTTGACTCATCTTATTCACCATACTTTATTGCTTCAAGTAACTGAAAATGGTAATTATAATGGACTTACATATGATCTCCTGTAAAAAAGTTGATGTATCCTTCTTCATAAATCAGTTACTTTCTACCAAACACTAACATATTTTTTTTCTTTTCATCCAATAAATGTGAAATGCATATTCTGTAGCAAATGTTGTTCCTGGGACTAACAATTCTAGGGAATTATAGTCTCTTCCCCTTACATTCAATTGGGTGGGTACAAGGGAAACATGAATATCTTTCCAAATTTCTAAGAGATGCTGTCTACTTTCGCCTTGAACATTCAAGGAAATAGAGAGGGAGGGAGAAAGAGGAGGGCCACAGGAAGTACTAAGGGACAAAATCTATCAATTTATGTGATATCCATGTAAGAACATACCATAGTGAATCATATATTGATAGGTAGGTAGGTAGACAGATAGATATACATATATACATGGAATGCAATAATTGAAATAATGATGATGATGATGATGATGATAGAAGGGAAATCAGTAAAATTGAGCAAGTGGATCAGAGGGAGGGAAAGGGAAAGTCCTAAAGAATGAGATTGATTAGATTATGTTATGTGCATAATATGACAGAATATTATACACATATTATGCACATAACATATTATGAATATGACATAATGAATCCCACTATTACATACAATTCTACAGCAATAAAAAAATTACAAAAAGAAGATACTCCATTTAAAAAATATAAGGGAAGTGAATGGGTTTCATAAAGAAAAATTACAACAAAATATTCTTTATTTGTGCAGTTTACCTCTTAGGACAAGGTTCATCATGACTTCTGTTATATGGATCTGGATGTCAATCTGGTTTGGGGAGCTACACTGTGCATGTTATCAATATGTCAGGCTTCTATCCATCACATGCCAGGAGCATCCACTTTCAGGGTTGTGAAAACCAGAGCTTCCAGGCCTTGCCAAATGTCCCCTGGACAAATGATCAAGAGGAACTTTGGTTGCAAAGTAGTGCTCAGGTACTCTTGAAGGGCTTGTTACAGCGACCTCAGGTTGGGTATTAAACCTTCCTATCGAGGCAATCTGTTGTGAAGCTAACCTATATGAAGAGAGAAGGTGGAATGATCAAAATTAATTGTCTAAGGCCAAATGAAGAGAAAGAAATTAAAGTCAGAAACGGAGGTCTAGAACTTTAGAGGAATTCTGACTATGACGAGTTGGATGAGTGCCCTCTGGATCCTTTATGAGCACAGGAGTAAGGCTGTATTCATTCCATCCTGGTTTGCCTGGGAATTTTCCATGTTCTTCACCCTAAAAGTGCTGTTTTTGTGAACTCTCAGCCATAGCTAGACCACAGTTATTTAACATAATATGTAAATATTATTTTAATATAATTTAAATGATCATTGTGGTCACCCTACATATGATAGGGCAGAAATTAATCACAAGTGGAAGATATTCAGAATATTATAGTCATAATCTATTCAATGGATGAAAGGTTCCTTCTTCGTACCATTTCATTCAATTTTGGACACACTGAGTTTGAGACATATATTACATGGCAAACTTGAAATGTTAATAGATATTTGGTGCAAATATGAAGCTAAAAAATGGATATAAATTTGGGTATAATCAGTTCAAAAATATTATATTTTGCCTGAATTTTATTTTATATGTGAAAGTAATAATAAAAATAATGAAATAATATGGAAGAATGGAGAGCCCTACTTTTGTTTACAAAGAAATTGTAAAATGAGGTGATACTAATTAGAAAGGTTTAGAAAAGGTTTACAGGACTGTGAGGTTTTACAGTACTCAGTGGTATAGAGCTTGCCTAGCAGTATAAGGCACTGGGTTTGATACCAAGCACCACAAAAAGTAAATAAATAAATAAAGGTATACAAAAAAAAGAAATAGAAAAAAGGGGGTTACTAGTGAAAGTATGTAATTAGAAATGTAGACTATGAATTCTATTGTAATTAAATAAATAATTACATGTTTGGAGCTTGGAGGAAAGTTTGGCACAATAATTTGGGATATTTTGAGAAAAAAAAATTGGAATACATTTTATGAGAATGTTGGGAGATAGAAGAGAAGTGGGAAAGGATGTGGGATAGTTATAAAGAATGGCTTTTAGGTTTTGTGTTTAAGGAACTGGTGGCTACCTCATCAAATTCCTTTTGAAAACATCATTTGTAAAGTTTTGAAATAAAACTTAGAATTCTTTTTTTTCAAATTTTATGGAAGATTGCTAATTACAGTCTTACCATATAAAATTAGGGGTAAACTAGTCTCGGAAGCATTCAGCTAAGATAGCATTTTTAACCTCTCTTCTAACCTGGAGTGAAAATGGGACAAATTCCTGACAAGAGACAATGTGCTACCTCTAGACCTTGTTCCTAAAGAATTGGGCTCCACACCACAATGGCCTCACCCTGAAATGAATTGCATGAATGGAGAATGCCAACACTATTATACTATTTTCAATAAATACCAAGGAAATAGTAAATATGTTAAGAGAATGTTACAAAAAATCTGGTTTATATTGTTTTTACATATCCCATAGAATTATGGATAAAATTTTCAGATATGGAAAGACACACAATAATCTGTTAAAAACAGAAAATTTGCAAAATGATTCATTTGTCTTTTTTGCATTAAAATTTTATTTATGAGAATATTTTAAATTAATTTAATTAAGATCACTTGCTCTAAGGAAATATTTTAGTTTCATTGAATGGCAATATTTTTTAATTTTGTCTGCTTAAGAGAGAGGATGGTTTTTCTAAACATCTAGAGGGTTTTACTGCTAAATTAAAGGATTATTTAAGGCCTTGATACCAATACAGTTCATTATGTGACTGATTTTTTTTAGTTGCTTTTGAATTGAGCAACTGGTTTAAAGATGTACTTCATATTTTTGAGAGTCCAAAATTATATCTGTTTAGATAATTCCCTATGGTCCTAACCCTAGTACTATTTAATCATTTAAAAATATTAAAAAGAGAAGAAAGAAGTTATATACAGGAGAAAACTAGCAAAAAGAGAAATATAGGATTATATCAAGCTAAAAAAAATTCTACACAGAAAGGGAAACAATCACCAGAGTGAAGTGACAGTGTTCAAGGTAAGAGAAAATATTTATGATCTATATAACTGACAAGAAGCAATATCTAAAATAAAAAGGAACTCAGAAAACTCTCAATGGCCGACAAATAAACAAATTAACACATTTAAGGAGGGGAAACTAAATTATGCTTTTTAAAAGAAAACAGAAATACTCAGTATGTAAAACTGCCCAACATCATTAATCAGGGAAATACAAATCAAAATTATATGAGATATCACCTTGTCCCAGCGACAATGGCTATTATGTTTTCATAATTTCTAAACATAACAATACTGGTAAGGGCATGGAGAAAAGGAAATGCTTACAAGCTGTTGATAGGAGTGTAAATTAATACAGCCATCATGAAAAGCACTATGGATATTCTTCAAAAATTTAAAAATGCTGGGAGCCATCAGCCAATTAGGTATGACAATTTCCTTGCCAGCGTACCCCCATGTTTCTTTAGTGGAAGGACTCATGGAAATAGGACATTTTGCAGGACATTGCATGTAAGGTGACCTTGCTCAAGGACCAGGGCAGGATCCGTGTTTAGGGTGTTCCCCCTTTAGAATAGGGCGGTTTAGCATAATAAGAGATTAGGGTGTTCCCCCTTAAGAATAGGGCGTATCCTGCTGCTGAGTTCCTCTTGAGTTCTTAGGGTTAGACAGTATATTTTGGGAGACAGAAGCCCAGGAGTAGTGGATTTGGGCAGAGTGTGGATTAGGGCAGAGAGTGGATTTGGGCAGAGAATGTGGATTTCCCCAGAACGTGTTTGTAGACGGCCGGTGTGAGTTCGGGAATAAAGAATTGCTGTTTGAATCTACAAGCTCTGTGGAGACTCGTGATTTATGCCCAGCCAGAGACTGCGGCATCTGCTGGCTCGTACGTGGAACGCCTGAAGCTTGGGGGTAAGTGAAATTGCTCACCCCTATGGGAAGGCGAGAGAATGGGTGACCATTTCAAAAAACAATGTGTTCTTCTTTTGATTTATTTTGTTTTTCTTTCAAGCTGCCTATCCCTAGAAATTTCTCAGGCAAACTGGAAAAAATGGTTGACTAAAGGCTTGAAGTTTGTCGGCCCTGAGGAAGAGAAAATTGATACAACGATTTTTTATTCCGTTTTTGTTTCATTCAGTTTCGGTTTTGTTTTGTGTCATCTTATTGTGTTGCATTATCTTTATAGTAGATTAAAACAAACTGAAAAGATGTAAAGTAAATTGTTAGAGGTTCAGAACATGGAGAAAGACATTTTAGATCAAGCAAAAGAGAAGGTCTCTTGAGCTAGTCAGACAGAGGAAGAAAATTTAAAGGAAAAGGGGTTGTTAGGAAAAAGGCCACAACAGGAGGCTGTTACTAACTCCGTTTTATCACAAGAGGGTTTAATTCAACCAACAACCCCACCGATAGAGACAGCTGAGTGGCCCTCAAACCCCGTAGTTGATAATTGGGATCCTGAGACAGGACCTCGAAGATTAGCATGCCCTGTACTTGAGCAGGCAGGAGGGCAGCGAATTCACTGTGCTTTAGATTTTAAAACAGTGAGGCAGTTAAAGGAGGCTGTAACAACCTATGGTCCCCAAGCTCCCTTCACGGTGAGCATGTTCGAGTCCATTACTAACTTGGACATGACGCCAGCAGATTGGGCTAGCATGTGTAAATCTGTGCTAAATGGAGGACAATATTTGTTATGGAAGGTTGCCAATGAGGAATTTTGTGCAGAGACAGCTAGGCGAAATGCAGCAGCCAGTTACCCTCAAAGAAATCTAGAAATGTTGCTAGGGAAAGGACCTTATGAGGGTCAGCGGCAACAAATTGAATATGATCCTGCTGTATATGCACAAATTGCTGCAGACGCAGTTAGGGCATGGAAGACTTTACAAGGACATGGAGATTTACAAGGTCAGCTATCTAAGGTAATACCTTACGCTGACTTTGTAGATAGGCTAATTCAAACGGCTGCCAAAATATTTGGGGATACGGAACAAGCAATGCCATTGATAAAACAACTGGCTTATGACCAAGCAAATCATTGCTGCAGAGAGGTTATTAGACCATGGAGACATGAAGATTTAAACACATATATTAAATTATGTAGAGATATTAATGAACAAGGGCAAGTCTTGGCAGCTGCAGTACAACAGGCTTTAGATGCCAGGCCAAAAATATGCTATGATTGTGAACAAACAGGACATTTTAAAAGGAGTTGCCCCATAGGAGGAGGATTTAACAAAACTAGGTATCAAAGAAATAGAATACCGGGTATTTGCCCATGATGCCGTAGAGGGAGACATTGGGCTAATGAGTGCCATTCTCAAACCACCATAGAGGGTACTCCCATATCAAAAAATGAACAAGGACCAGGTATTTACCCAAGATATCGTGGAGAAAGGCATCAGGCTCCATTGCCAAAAAACGGGCAAGGGGGCCCAATGCTCCGGGGCCCACAACCACAAATATACGGGGCAGTGGAGGAACCCAGCAACACCATCAGAATAATGCCCAGGACACATTGTCCATTAAATCCCTCATCAGACAAACCCAAGGGAGCACAGAATTGGACATCTGCGCCTCTGCCAGAGCAGTACTAACTCCAGAGATGGGAGTTCAAATCATTCCTTCAGGAATAAAAGGACCTCTTCCCCAAGGGACCTTAGGCTTATTATTGGGACATAGTTCATCTACATTAAAAGGACTTATGATAAGTCCTGGGGTAATTGATCCCGATTATGTAGGTGAAATAAAAATTATAGCTAGTTCTCCAAGAGGTATATCAGTAATTTCACCTGGAGATAGAATAGCACAGTTGTTAATAATACCCAGCCTACATAATAAATTTCCTAGTCATAGTGTAAAAAGAGGTTCCAGGGGATTAGGCTCCACAGGTGTAGATTG
The DNA here is from genome assembly GCF_048772815.1 of Callospermophilus lateralis. Taxonomy (NCBI): domain Eukaryota; kingdom Metazoa; phylum Chordata; class Mammalia; order Rodentia; family Sciuridae; genus Callospermophilus; species Callospermophilus lateralis. Next base: position 86,984 of record NW_027513825.1, on the reverse strand, counting down.
GGCTATGTTGTCTTTAAATTTAGATTCTCGCCCAATGTTAAAACTAAATATTCAAGGACACGACTTTAATGGGCTACTGGACACAGGTGCAGACCTTAGCATCATATCTAGTCAGGAATGGCCAAAACATTGGCCATTACAACAAGCCACTCAAACGCTTCGAGGCCTAGGAGTGGCTACTAATCCCCATAGAAGTGCAATGCTATTAGATTGGAAGGATCCTGAAGGTTGTGAGGGAACTATACAGCCATATGTATTGGATCATCTTCCTATAAATTTATGGGGACGAGATGTCCTAGATCAATTTGGTTTGACGTTAACAAATAACATCAATCCTAATGCGCCCACTACTAGGGTTAGACAAGGTTTTAGGAAAGAAAAAAGATTAGGAAAACAAGAACAAGGTATAGCAGCACCAATTCAAATAGATCAGGAAACAGACAGACATGGGTTGGATTTTCAGAAAGGGCCACTGAGACAATCAAAATTACTTGGAAATCAGAAAGACCAGTGTGGGTTCCTCAGTCGCCCCTGACTAAAGAAAAGATACAAATAGCCCATGATCTGGTCAAACAACAATTAGTGGAAGGACATATACAAACTTCCATATCTCCCCATAATACTCCCATTTTTGTCATTAAAAAGAAATCTGGTAAATGGAGATTATTGCAAGATTTAAGAGCCATTAATAATGAAATGGTTATTATGGGACCTGCTCAATCAGGGATTCCTCAATTGTCTGCTTTGCCAAAAACCTGGCATGTTTTAGCCATAGATATTAAAGATTGTATTTTTTCAATTCCAATTCATCCCGAGGATAGTCCACGCTTTGCATTTACTATCCCTGCATTAAATCATGAAGGTCCTGATCAGAGATATGAATGGAAAGTACTCCCTCAAGGGATGACTAACAATCCAACTATGTGTCAAATATATGTTAATAAAGCAATCCAGCCACTTAGAAATCAAAATCCTGAACTACAAATATTTCACTATATGGATGATGTATTATTGGCACATAAAGATAAAAACATATTGCTGGAATGTTATGCCACACTTACAAACTTATTAAAAAATTATAATCTAGAGATGGCAATAGATGAAGTACAATTAAATTTTCCAATTAATTATTTAGGAGTTCTATTATCCTCAACCATGGTCCATCCACCAAAAATTCAAATACGAGTAGATCAACTCAAGTCACTTAACGACTTTCAAAAGTTATTGGGAGACATAAATTGGATAAGGCCTTATCTAGGCATACCAACAGGAGAGTTGGGACCTTTATTTGATATTCTAAAAGGTCCATCAGATCCAAACTCACCTCGCATGTTAACTCCTAAAGCAAGAAAGGCATTAAAAATTATTGAAACATATATGGAAAATATACATTTGGATAGAATTGATATAAGCTTGCCTTTATTATTTATTGTACTACCAACAAAAAATATTCCTACAGGAGTATTTTGGCAAGAAGGTCCATTATTGTGGATACATTTATCTTATTCTCCTAACACTATTCTTACTAGGTATCCTGAGGCTGTAGGACAATTAATACTCAAAGGAATAAAAGCAGCGAAGGGAGTGTTTGGAATTTCTCCCAATAAAATTATTACTCCATATACTATGGATCAAATTGATGAGTTAGCTAATGAGTTAAATACTTGGGCAATAATCATGTGTAAATCTAATGTTTCATTTGATAATCACTTACCATCTAATCCTTTGTTGTCTTTTTGGTCTAAGCATCCTGTAGTTTTTCCAAAAATGACAAGAAAAACCCCTATCATGAATGCTCCAAATATATTCACTGATGGGTCAAATAATGGTACAGCAGCAGTAGTTACCCCTGATCAAACTTTTACATTTTTAGTACCCAAACAATCAGCTCAAAAGGTAGAGCTTAATGCAGTATTACAAGCCTTTTTAATGTTTAAAGATTCTGTTAGTCAGTATGTAGTTAATGCTATAGTATCTCTTGAAGATGCTGGTAGGATTTCCCCTTCTTCTACTGTTTTCTCTTTGTTTTCCACTATACAAAGTCTAATCTGGGACAGAAAAGATCCATTCTTTATAGGACATATTAGAGCACATACAGGATTACCTGGAGCCCTTAGTTTGGGCAATGATTTAGCAGATAAAACTACACATGACATACATATTTTCTCTACACTAGAAGAAGCTACGAATTTTCATAAAAAATTCCATGTTAATGCTAATACTTTACAAAAGCGTTTTAAAATAACTAAGGAACAAGCCAGACTATAATAAAACAATGTCAAAATTGTGTGACCTTTTTACCACAAGTTAATCTTGGAGTCAATCCTAGAGGACTGATACCTAACCATATTTGGCAGATGGACGTCACACACTTGCCAGAATTTGGAAAATTAAAATATTTACATGTTACAATTGATACTTCTTCCGGATTTTTGATGGGCACCCTTCATGCTGGAGAAAAAACTAAAGATGTTATAGCTCATTGCTTACAAAATTTTGCCACTGTGGGAGTTCCTAAACAGTTAAAAACTGATAACGGTCCTGGCTATACCTCTACCTCTTTTAAACAATTTTGCTCATCATTTGGTATTACTCATATAACAGGAATTCCATTCAATCCACGGGGACAAGGCATAGTTGAAAGAGCTCATCAAACTATTAAAACGTACTTATTAAAGCAAAAAGAGGGAATTGGAAAGGGGTATATATCCCCCAAAGATAAACTTAAAATAACCCTTTTTACTCTAAACTTTTTAAATTTGGATTCATCAGGACTTAGTGCTGCGGAAAGGCATATGTGTCCAAAAAATGTACATAAGCCTAAGGTGCTTTGGAAGGATATTCTAACAGGACAATGGAAAGGTCCTGACCCAGTGATTGTCTGGAATAGGGGTTCTGTTTGTGTGTTTCCACAGGGAGAACAACAGCCAATTTGGATTCCAGAGAAACTAACCAAAGCGAATTCTACGGACGGAAAAAAAAAAAGGTGATTTGACTCAAATGCATAACAGCTGATATCCAGAGCTCCAATTTGGCTATTCTTACATCTGCGATAGTGATTAACCAGGATGTTCTTTTCAATATTTATTTTATTATTGCCTTTTCCCACAGCATAAAGTTCTATTTTATTTTTGAGCTCATACAGACCTAGGTTAATGTTTTTCTGATCAGTTTTATTTTTTGACTGTGGAGTTTTTAAACATTGCAATGGAGATTTCACCTAGGTAAATCTACAAGTCCTTTACTATCATCTTATGTGTTGTATGTTATGTGTGCACACTTCTGTTTTGTGTTGTATGTCTGTATGTGCGTATGTCCATATATCATATATGAGGAGCGCTCATGAATAAATGGATCTGAATATTTTTATTCACGTGATTTTAATGGTTTAATTTAAATTGGGTAAATAGCTGTTGAAAATTGTTTTAATATGTAAACACATAAGGAGGTTAACTGATCTGTTTGTTTACTTTCACCTTTCCTTTTCATTATATATAATAATTCTGTTCAGGATAATGTAAATTGTTCAAAAAATTGTTTTCTTAGTGCCTTTTGGAATGTTACATAATATTTTTCTTAGCATCATTGCCAGAATTCCTATCTTCATCCCAGTGCCGGTGAAGACAAAGATAAAACCAAACTACAGCTTCCTCGATAGTTATCACAACAAACTGTATAAACTGATGCATCAATGACTAATAACTCAACAAGTAATGCTCAATCAAGGAATTGATTTACTTTGGGAGGAAATGGACATATTGACAGATTCCTCTGCTTTGAATTGCTTGCAGAACTTGTCTGGACTATGTATCACTTGTATGCATTGTGAACTATCTGTTGGTGCAGCGAATTGTGGTAGTGCTGGAGTATTTTTGCTCATGGTGTCACCGGTGGTACAATTTTTCAAAGGAGCCGTAAATTGGCTTAGTGTCATGGCATTTTGCATCCTCCTCCCTTCTACTACTGATGGTTTAATATTTGGGGGCCAACAGAGGTGAGGCAAAGAACCTCACCCCCCACTGGCACCAAGGCCAAATTTTGGGGCCAACAGAGGTGAGACAAAGAACCTCCCCCCCACTGGTGCAAAGGCCTATCCACAAGTATGGCTGTATGCTGGACCGGTAGTCAGTGATGGGTATGATCCAATTGCAGTATTACCAACCTAAGACAGGAGGCTGATGCCTAGAGGTCAATTCATCCGATGACGGGTAAAAACCATATGTTGAATTGGACTGCCTAACAGGCACGGTCCCTAAGCCACATTGCTTGTTGTTTAATTAAACAGAAGGGGGAAGATGCTTTTTACTCTAAACTTTTTAAATTTGGATTCATCAGGACTTAGTGCTGCGGAAAGGCATATTTATCCAAAAAATGTGCATAAGCCTAAAGTTCTTTGGAAAGATATTCTAACAGGACAATGGAAAGGTCCTGACCCAGTAATTGTCTGGTCGGGGCTCTGTTTGCGTGTTTCCACAGGGAGAACAGCAGCCGATTTGGATTCCAGAAAGACTAACTAAAACGATTTCTACAGATCGAAAAGAAGATGATTTGACTCAAATCCATAACAGCTGATATCCAGAACTCCAGCTTGGCCATTCTTACATCTGTGACTGTGATTAACCAGGATGCTTTTTTCAATATCTATCTTATTATTGCATTTTTCCATATCATAAGGTTCTATTTTTATTTTTTGAGCTCATACAAACCTAGGTTAATGTTTTTCTGAACAGTTTTATTTTTTTGACTGTGGAGTTTTTAAACATTGCAATGGAGATTTCACCTAGGTAAAGCTACAAGGCCTTTATTATTATCTTATGTGTTGTACGTTTGTTTGCACATTTATGTTTTGTGTTATATGTCTGTGTGTGCATATGTTCATATTTCATATATGAGGAGCGCTCATGAGAATATGGATCCAAATTATTTTTTTTATTCACGTGATTTAAATGGCTTAATTTAAATTAGGTAAACAGCTGTTAAGGATTATTTTTAAAGGTGGTTAACAGATCTGCTTGTTTACTAATTTAAATCAGGTAAATAGCTGTTAAGGATTGTTTTTTAAGGAGGTTAACAGATCTGTTTGTTTACTTTCACCTTTTCTTTTCATTATATTTAATAACTCTTTTCAGGATAATGTCTTTTTAGCATCATTGCCAGAATTCCTATCTTCATCCCAATGAATATAACTCAACAAGTATGCTCAATCAAGGAATCAACTTACTTTGGGAGACAACGGACTTTGGGAGGAAACGGACTTTGGGAGGAAATGGACTTTGGGAGGAAACGGACTTTGGGAGGAGACGGAATACAGGGGAACCTCCTCCTCCTCCTCAAATTGTTAAATTTTTTTTGTAAGATATTTCATTTTTAAATCATTACAAGGCTCTTAACAATTGGATTAACTAATAAATTACTTTCTCCCATTCACTATGAGCACACATACAATTATTAGGAAGCACATTAATTTAAGCATACAATATTATTTTGCTCATTTTTATTTCAATGCAATTCAGAATGAAGAAAAAAGGAGAAAATTTGCCAGGCACAGTGGTGTACACCTGTAATTCAAGCAGCTCTGGAGGCTGGGACAGGAGGATTAAAGCTAGTCTCAGCAATTTTGCAAGACTCTGAGTAACTTAGTGAGTTCCTGACTCAAAATAAAATATACCAAAAAAGGACTGGGGATATGGCTTAGTGGTTAAGTGTACCTGGGTTCAATAACCATAACAAAAAAAAAACGAGAAACATAAGCAAAAGTAGCATAAACAAAACTGTTCAGGTATTCATATGAAATATTAATGTTTATCATTGCTGTAAAGAAAACAATTTCTCTATTTCAATACACTACTTGATGACTTCAGAATGTCAATGTAGATTAGCTGGTCATTTACAATTCTGAGAACATCAGTTTATTTCAGTATAAAACCACGATTATAATGCTAAATGATAGTTTGTAATAGTTGTTACTTCACTCATTAGCCCAGAGTAAAACACTAATAAAACTCAATTTATTTTCTAAAAAGCAAAAACAAAAAGTTATGGTTCAGATGCACCTTCAAAAGTCAGTTATTTTAAATAAAAAAAAATTTATGTGTTGTCTTTCTAAAAGATCAAAAGAGTTTAATGCTGGCTTTGTAACTATGATTTCAGTTAGACTCAAGTAATTATGCTAGGTTATAAGCTCTCCTCTTATTAGATATTCTCATAGCAAAATAATTACACAATAAAAAAAAACAACTCAATGATTTTTAAAAAAATGATGAATTAGTGATTTCACCCATTAAATATCACAGATATTTTATTGTGTATTTTTTTTCAGAGCTGAATTGTACAAAAAGAGGAGTCTGAATCTTATATTATTATATATGATTTTAGTTAGACTCAATGTTTTAGTTAGACTGAATATATTATTATATATTTAGTTAGACTAAATATATTATATATTATATATGATATATAATAAAAAATTATATAATATAAAATATTATATGTAATATTTTATATTATTCAATGTTAAACCATCAATGTGATTCAGTGGAGAAAACCACTGTGGTATATGAAGGAAGGGGACAAAAGCTATGATATTTAGTACTTTCCTGTTGACTCTTCCTTATCTTACACATTGAATTTGAATCTCTTTACTTGCTTGCTATCTTTCCTTTCTATGCATTTACATATCTAATGGACAGTTTTAATCCTAAGAGGCAGGAGACTCCCTGAGGTCAGTCACCTGAATTAAGGTTGAATTGCAATACAGTTTTCCTTCTACCATCTTCCTTTCTTTTATTGTGCTAACATTGTTGTGCTAATGCTTGTGCATGATCAGGTAACTCCATCACTGGGAAAGGTGGTTGTGAGGATGATTCACATTAGTCAGTAAATCAGGAATCTCAAGAATGAACAGGTCCTGTCACAAATTCTCCCCTGATCCTAAGTTATTGAGAGGGAGAAGTTGCAAGGAAATCAATGTTCCATCTAGGGCTTAAGGAACACTCTTGATTCCAAACATGGTGCACAGACATAACTGAAAAAAAAAGTTTAGTGATTTTTTCACTTTGTTGTGATCTAAAAATCAAAGTGGTGTGCACACTTATAATACTAGTGACTTGGGAGGGTGAGGCAAGAGGATCACAAGTAAAAGACCAGCTTCAGCAACTTAGTTACAACCTAAGTAACTTAGTGAGACCTTGTCTCAAATAAATAAATAAATAAATAAATAAAAGTAAAAATCCCAAACACAATTCAAATATCAATGTAATATAGATGGAGCAGCATTTTAAGTGTCATTCTTGCAATGCCCCTCTCTAGTGATAACAGAGGCATTGCATAAACAGAGGCCCGTATTATTTCATATTTATTCAAGCAGAACATTTTTCCTCTGAACTCATTCACTCTGTTGAACAAAAAGCAGATCTAGTGAAAAATTCTATATTAGATAATGCATATATACAAAAAAACTTATTATTTTAAACAGAGGCTCATCATTCAACTTCAAAAATACTTTCTTGTGATATCATTTCTATTAGACATTCTGTTCAGGCCAATGGCAAAACGTTTAAAATTTCAGAAAACCATTAATTTAAGAATTCTTTTGGAAAATACTAAACTAACTATAGTTATTAATGACTGATTTTTAAAGTTCAAGGGATGGAATGTCATATATAAAATGAATCGACAGTGACTTGTTAAATCCTAAAACTACCATGAAATTTAAAAGTAGCATACCAATTATGTCACAGTTGATGCTTAAGAAGTTTTGGGTAACAGCTGCCAATTAGGTGATGTATTGTCAACTTTAGGCTTTTAAAGTAGCCATGGAATTTTATTAATCCATACAATTTCCATAACATGGACCTGAAAATTCAAAGGGATTACAATTCCATAGTTGCATCTGATTAAAATATATTCTCAAATTGTTATAATCTATGATACAAATACATTGAAATAAAGTAAATTTCTCTTTCTCATATTTAGATAGTATGAATCAAAAAATGGTTATCAGGAAAAAATGCAACCTGACTAAAATGAGTTAAGTAGACATCAATTATAAAGTGAAGGGTATAAAATAATTATATTCCTTGTCTCTTTTTGGTTGTACAGGTATTTTGTTTTTTAAAGTAACAAATTACCTCTTTCTTGCAGTACATATTGTATTTATACACGTACACAAACTCATGAGTATATGTATATTTACAGATTATGTATAATATTTTGTGTATGTAGGTATGGACATATTTATGTGCAAATCAGGACTTTGACATGTGTAGAGGGAAGAAGCAAGATTTGAATGATTTCAAGAAAATATAGAAGAACATTGATGAGATCAATTTATTATCAATTTTCAAAGCAAATTAGGAGTTACAAGAAACAAAATTAATGAATTATTCTGGTGTTTTCTAATACAACATCTGGTCAAAATCCTACCTTTTAAAGGAAAAATATACAATAAAATATTATGAATCTACAATTTTACCTCCAAATTTTTTATATTGGAATGTCATTGAAGCCCAAACATAACATGATTTATTTTCTGTGAATATACATGCACATTCCCTTACCCAGAAACACACACTTAAAACTTAATTGCCATCTGTTTGATTCCTTCTTTGCTATCTCTAAGGAGTAAAAACACTAATTCTCATTGGAAAAAAAAATGTTTCAGGAACATCTTTTCATTTTGTTGGTAGTTGTATAATTAAACTAATATTACTCAGGAAAATATTTATTACCTCCATGAAAACTTTATCCTTCTCAATGGGACTGAGAGATATTTAAAAAAAAGAAAGCCTGCCAACCTGATGTGAGGCTAAAGATGCAAAGATCAAAGTTGCTGATTCTGTCATGCAGTTTTTACCAGTTATTTTTTTTCCAGTAAAACTTCAGAAAATGTTTACTTGGTTTGAGGGCAGTTTTTAATATGTTAGTTGACATACATGACTTGAGTAGAATGTGTATAACCTATAATTCTCCAAAGCCCCATCTCCTTCAGTTGCTGAACTCAGCAGTATTTATTGAGACTTTTAAACACAAATGTATTACTGAAAAAAAATTCATTTGAGAACTACTTCAAATAATAATAAGAGTAACTATAAATTAAACTCTTCTAAATATTATCAACTATTTCTTAGTATGGAAAGAGTCCCCTTGTCAATACTAGACATTGAAGTCAGGGGTACACTATCACTGAGCTACATATCTAGAATTTTTTTTTTTTGTACAATGATTTCAGTTTGCTAAATTGTGCAGTAGAGCCTCAAATTTGCAGTCTTCCTGGTTCAGCCTAAGTAGCTAGGGTGTGTGCCACTGTGCCCTACTGGAAAGAATTTTAAGAGAAGAGAAAGACAACTTAAATGTACCTTTCATTATTAGGGCATCATATCTGGTAAGAAGAAATAAAATATGAGCTGAAGATTGGACAGTATAATGACATTTCTATAAGAATGAAATTGATAATAGTCTTATTCCTTTCTTTTGCATAGCAATACTTATTGTTATCTATTTTTCTGGTTCCCAATAAAATGGAATAGTTTTCATACCCAATTATGCACTAATAAACACAAATTATTTTTCAAAGGAAAAAAATACTATTTTTCTCAACTGTTTTATTATTTGTATAATATATAGATACTGTGTTTTCAAGAAGGCTGGACTTTATTATTTCAAATTAAGTATTAAAAGTTATGTCATCCAAATTAATGAAGCATTTTTAAGACAATTGTGCTTTGATTGGAGAAGACACAGAATCTAAAAAAAACTACATTAACAAGATTATTATTATTAAATGTGGATAATATAAATAAGCTTTGGGAGAAAGAAAGCATTTCCTGTACATGCCACAAACTGTGAAAATTCTATTGCATGTGGTACAGAATGGAACCAATCAAAGGGAAACACAAGGAGATAACTAAAATTTAGGCCTCTTTTTTGAATGCTAAACTTTGAGGAACCTTGCAGACATAGACTCCTGAAAATGCTAAAGTTCCTTCCTAAAAGGAAAGAGAACTAAAAGTGAAATTGGACCTTAGGATTTAAGAACTGTGAGGAATATGCAACACAGTGGATGTAATCAAAACAAAACTTTATTCTCCCATTCTCATCTCCCACAGTGTCCAGGTATATTTTTTTCTGTGGAATTCATTCATTCTTTCCAGGATAAAGTCTGTGACATGCTCCAGGGTTATTTTGCTTATTTTGGCATCCTTAAAGCCTCTGGTAACATCACTCAAGTAAAATTTCAGTTTAGTTTAATATATTTTCATAATTAATATAGCCAGTGCTGTATTAAAACATAGCAAATAAACTTTAAAACAAAACACTTAAACCTCCTAACTACAAACAAATTTCTCTTACCACTTCCAGAGGTAGGAAGAAGAACGAAGCTGGAGAGATGCTTACATGCATATAAGGCAGAAAATTTTCCTTTGGCCCTGCTCTGGTGAATTATCAGGGTAATTTTGGGCATGGATGAAATTGAAAGCTTGTCTTTTCTCTAAAGTGGCCCTGTGTCAATCATTTAGATGTCTATCCTCCATTCTAATATCCCCTGCACATCTTACATACATTTCCCCCTGTGCAGACAAAAGTGTCCTTCTATTGTCACACTTGTTGATGATTTATAATTAATTTTTAAGCCTTTGTCATCTCATGGCATATTTCCAACTTCCTTCCACTGATGTCTCCCAGCCTCCCTCAAGTAATCCTGGCTGTCTCTTTCCTTGAAATTCCTTGGGAAACTCTCCTCTATCCTTTGTCCTTGGAAATGCTGAATAAGCAGATAATCCCAACTCAAGTTTATATCAATTTATTCTTTTCATAGAGAAATTACCAACCCTAATCCTTAGTCCTTGCATTACTTAAATTTGAGTCCAACATCTCTGCTATGTGCAGAGTTTGGAAAAACATGTAGATTCCCAAGCAGGCACATGGAAGCCTCTCCCTTATATGTGAGGATCCATGATACACTGAATGTGTAAACGTGATGTCAGGTTTCAAAACCAAAAGTAAGCAACAGACTTGCCCAACTTTTTGAGTGTTCTTATTTAAGGATATGGGATAATTGATCTATATTATCTTCAACCAAAATGATATAGAAAACTTCCTCCTGGTCAAACTTTTTGTATTATGTTATCTGCATATGGCTCCGATGGAAGATTTCAAAGAAAATAGAGAAAGGAAGAGAGGGAAAATTTTCCTTCTGATATAATTAACTTCTTCCCTAATGCTTTGGACTTAGAATTCTGAAGGAATCGAGAAAAAAGTAAATACTGAATCTGAAATATGGGTAAGGGAAAATGGAAAAGTCTCTTGCCTTTACTGAATATAGCTATAGTTGTCCAATGAATTTACCAACTTATTTAAATAGTGAATTTTTCATTTTCTTTATATCCAAATCATGTCTATCTATAATGTACTCATAATAAACAGATTATTTCAAGCCTGAAAACCTTTTTCAATTTTTACCCATGGGAGATGACAATTTTGTAATGTTAATTCTTAGTTCAACCCAGATTGAGTTCTAAGTAATCAATGAATTAGAATAGCCAATCCGGAATGGTAACAATCAGTTACCACTCAGCATGCTTGCTATCCACAATACTAGCAAACTTACATACACAGATTCCTTCCTTGCACTATCATCCCAAATACATTTGCCAAACTGCAATTTTCTTTATCTAGAACATTACATAGCTCTTGAGATATCATATTTCCCACATTAGATTCAAGTGAGTTATGAACTCCCATTGTTACCCCATATACAGATTGCACAATCACATTGTTTACACATCCACATTTTTACAAAATGCCATATTAGTAACTGTTCTATTCTGCTACCTTTTAAAAACTTTTAAACTCTTACTCCCCATTTCTATATCATTGCCAACAAGTGAACATTCACTGCCCTACAACAAACCAGAGAACGCACATTGAACAATGTTTCCCCAGTAGAGACCAAGGCACAATTCTTATTAAAAGAATACCTTAGTCATGAATTAATAGTGAAAGCTTTATTTGAGTGTTAAATGTGCTCTAATTATGTGTTTGTGTTTGTTGATGTGTGTGTGTGTGAGGGGGGGTGAGTGTTTGTGTGTAAAACATGCACTGAGGTGTAAAATAAATGCAGGATTGCAACGGCCTTCTTAAAAATAAGAAGCAGCTTTATCACATTTGAAGCCCAGTGAAGAATCCGCCTGATACTTGACCTACAATTAATTGAAATGTGAAAAATTCAGGCCTAAAAAACAAAGCCAACAAACAGAATAAATCTAATCAGTCTGTCTCACCTGATTAGATATCCCCTGCCATGGGCTGTGTAAAATACATGGAGGATCCCGCACTGATTGTTATCTAGAATGACTTCTGCCTGAAATACTATTGGAGAATAGTTGCTGATGTACTGTGTTTCTTATACCAGTAAACTGGAATGAAGGCAACTTCAGGCTGCAAAGGAATCAATTGATTTTACTAACTGGTTTTTGGAAAACACTGCCATGAAAAATTATCAATATGTTCATAAAGGCATCCACATGTCTCTCCACAGGGGTTTTACTTAATGGGGGAGGGGGGGAGGTCTGGATATAACTTAACTGTCCATTAGTAGGTAGAACAATATAATGGGAATCACAGTGCACATACCAATTTGAACTCAACCTAGGTAACATGGATTCATCTCTGTGTTATAGGCCTGCTTCTGAAAAACACAATGTAGTGCTCCAAAAGCAGAACGATACTTTCAGAATACCATGTTATGTTTGTAAATAGAGAGACAGATAGATATACAGAAATCAAAAATCTGAAAACGGTCTGGAAGTGTACATTTCAATAACTTACAATGTCAGTAGTGGGGGATTAATAGCAGACCAAGAAGACTGTATCTGCATGCGAAATGGTTCAATTTTTAAAGAGTTTTTTAAATGACAATGGACAAAAAATTCAAAGGGTTACAGTAAGTGTTGAGGAGTGACTTGGTAAAAGGAGCACAGAGGTGAGAAAGGATTAAGTAGAGTTCAATAGAATCAGGTATAATATCTGTACACAGGACTCCATGAACAGGAGCAAAGGGGAAACTTAAAGAAATCATAAGGACTAAGGGGAGATCAGGATTAGGGGGGCTTGTAGGAAGAGCTGGAAAAAACCAAAGCATGCAATGGGCAGAAAATGTGGAAGAAAAGGCCTCACAGGTGGTAAACTGATCCATCTCTCCCTGGTAGTTCAACTGTATGAATAACAGAGAGGCCGGCTAAGTGGGAAAGTACTTGGAAACTCTGTTCATACAGACAACAGAAAGTGCCACCAGAGTGAAAAAAGTAAACCTAGTAAGGCAGCTTAGCCCCTTCCCCTTGGTGTTTTATGCCGGCTATCTTTCTTGCTGTGCCTCTGTTCATATACACTGATACGTGTTAGGTCCAAAGGCAGTGACAAACATTGTTACATGTATTGAGGAATCCTCCCAGTTCCACAAAGCACAGCCATTTTACTTAGTGTTCTCAATACCTTCTTTTCGACTCTCATCTCGTTTGAAGAAACACTTTCAGAGGAAAGAAGTTCTCCCTAAGCCACATGTGTCCTTAAGTAAACTATGAATTAAGTGGTATTTCAAGGTGTTTGGGCTGATTCCTCCACATGGCCCGTGAAACCTAGAAAAGTGTCATTCACCAACAGGCATTACATCTTCAATGAGTCCTGTTCTTTGCACACCAGGGTCACCTTATTGTCCATTTAATGGTCAGAAAAACAGTGTTACAGTGAGTATCCTCTTTAGTAGTAGGACTAAAGTGTTTTGGACTCGCATGTTCAGATACTGAAAAGGCTCAGGGAAGTCCACTTGAAAGCTGGTCATTCGATACAGGTGCTGGAGAGGAAAACAAGCTACTCTCATTTGGCAACTTTGAGGCAGTGATACAGCTCTGGCCATGTAAGTGTAAATAACAACAGGTCTAATCATGCATGGTGGCCTATGGGCTTGGAACTTGCATGCTTACGAAACCAGTGATGACTTGTGCATCTTCTCCTTCGAACCTCATATGTGACTCATCAACAAGTCAAGTGCTAACTTGGGAGGATAACAATGTTGGGATGTCCTTTTGGTACATCAAGCCATGAACTCGTTGTCTTAACATCAACAATATAATTCACGTTCATGATTTACATCCATTTCAGAGAGTCATATCCATCCTTCTCTTGGCTATATATTTATAAGGACCAGCCAGCTTCCTTAGATGTTTTCAAGCCCAAGAAAAGTCCAAAAAAAAAAAAAACATCTGAAAGAAGAGTTTGAAGTTTGAAGAATTTTCAACAAATACTAGTCTAGAAATGCTGACCTAAAAACCAACTGACGTTTTCAATACCCTCTTTTTGGGAACATTTTCTGTGCCGTGCTTCTCAAAAATGACTTGTCATAACTGATTTGTGCCCATGTTAGCAACTCTTCTGAAATTACTGAAAGTAGACTAATGTGAGAGTTTCTCTTTAGAGATAATTCAAATTACTTGCGTAGGAAGTGGCAGCAGGTCTGGGGATGTTGTAGCTCACTGGCAGTGACCTTGCCTGGCTTGGGGCTGGCCTGCCATGGATTTTCACCCCAAACACTTGCAAGAAAAAAAAAAAGGGACGGAAGGGAGAGAAAAAGTTGGAAGGGAGGGAGGCAAAGTTGGAGGGATGGAGGGAGGTAGAAAAGAAGGAAGAAGAAAAGGAGAAAAACCAGGAAGGGAGGAAGGAAGCAAGGAAGGAGGAAATAGGGAGAGTACAAGGGCAGGGAAAGGACTGAGTCACTAAAACTAAAGGCCAAAAAAAAAAAAAAACAAAAAATAAAATAAAATAAAATAAAACAAAAGGCAAGCGACACAAAGACCAATATAGGCCTTGAAAGCTGTTTGAACAGTTTAGACAGCTTTAGAATTTGAGTGACATCAAACTGAATGTTATGATGACTGGATGGAATCTTCCTACTAAGCCCCGCCTTGGCCTGGCCTAAACCAAATCAAGGGGTGTGTGGCATGGGGAGGAATTCTCTCTGGCTGGAGTGGGAGGGACCTAAACCTGTGGCACTTGAGGATGCACTGGGTAGGGAAGGGGACAAGACTCCCCTGATGGGCAGTTGAGCACAACAATGCTCCTGGGAGCCCTTGATCATGGCTCCCACCAACATACGCCCACCACCTGCCATACGCTCACACCCTGAAGGGGATCGCAGTGGTCTGCTCCGTTGCCTGGTTCAGGTTGGAGTTCCTGACCAAACACCTGAGTGTCCGCAGCCTGCGTTGGCCTTCCTGGGCAGGCTGTGGTTGTGGTCGCAAGAGCCAAAGCCGTCTTGGTGTGATGGAGGAGCCAAGGGCTGCCTCTCAGCCATACTAGTGGGTGGTTCTGGAAGAAGCACCAACGGTTGTGGCAGCATTGTCCGAAGACATGAAGCCAGGCCTTCTTCCTTATGGCTTTCCTTGGGAGTTGGTGATGTGTACAGCTCTTAGATTTTTGGCTGTTCTCTTACTTTTCTGGAGATGTTTTCAGTCGGTTAGTAGCAGGCTTTACGTGGGAAGAGAAAAAAAGCTGGCTGTAAATCTTGCGGGACTTATTGAAAAAAATTGTGGACTTCTTGAAAAAGTGAGCCTTGTTGAAAAAGAACATGAAGGCTTAGCCTCATCTTTAAAGGACTGCAGGTTTGAGAAGGGTTCAAGGGAAGCACAACATCTGGAGGCAACCTACGAAAAGCTGCATTGGTCCGAATCAAGCCATGGCGTTGAAATGCTCTTTCTAGAAGAAGAGCTCAAAGCACAGAAGGCTAAACATGGTCAACAGGATGAAATGAGGGCGCATCTATCAAGAAGGATACAGTCCCTCCAAGGTGAATCTGAAACCCTCAGATCACAAATAGCTGAAGCTAAAACAAGCTGGAGACTCTTTCAAGTGAATGAGGAAGAACTGAAGCTGGCAATCAAAGGGGTGCCTTGTTTCCAGTTGACCCAAGGAGTCAGTTCATGAGAAGAGGACCTTTTTTTTCCCTCCACCTCTCCGAGGAAACTTGTATGGGAACCTGGAGATTATTTTCCACCTGGCCCGCCACCCACTCCATTTCCAATGCGAAGTGTCTATGCAGGGAGAGGGTTTTCCTCTCAATCTTCCCCCAAGAGTTGGAATTCAGCCCTCTACACCCGCATTCTGAAAGTACAAGTGATTTCCCTGAAGGGTTCCTTCCACCTGCAAATGAGCCTGTTACTCAACATCCAGAACCAATCAAGAAACCTCATACTGTTGCTCTCTCTTCAAATGTAATTTGACTTTTCTCTCATTTTTAGTTTTTAAGTAACTGCTTTTACTTCAGTAATTGACTATACTTTGGCTCCAATTGAAGCTCAATGAAACTATAATTTTTAAGATAGTATTTTGTAAATAAAGATGGTTTACATAGGAAGCTTATGAGTAAATTATTCCTATTTTGTTTTATTCAAGAGTACAGCATTTAATCTGATGAACTCACTATTACATAAACAAGAATGGGAATTCTAGGTACTTGTGATCTAGCTGATGGAAATATATTTGAAACTCCCAACAAAGAAGTGTATTTAGTATGACTGTAGCAAATGTGAAGTGACTTTAGGCTTAATGAAAAATTGTCACTGATTTTCACACTGGTTGGGCATATCAGCTAGTTTTTCCATATCAGAATAACTAGAGCATGGGAGGACTAAAGGAGGGAACACAACTAAACATGTCACGGAAATAGGAGACCTCAACTACAAAGAAAAATGAAGACCTCTTTTTTATATTCGTTGCTGAGAACATTACATAGCTCTTGAGATATCATATTTCCCACATTAGATTCAAGTGAGTTATGAACTCCCATTGTTACCCCATATACAGATTGCACAATCACATTGTTTACACATCCACATTTTTACAAAATGCCATATTAGTAACTGTTCTATTCTGCTACCTTTTCTATCCTCTACTCTCCCCCCTCTCCTGCCCTCCCATCTTCTCTCTCTATCCCAGCTGCTGTAATTTAACGTTTGGGAATTGGAAACCACACTTTAAACTCACTCTGCTCCCCATTTTCCCTTCTGTCAAATTACTCATCATCTTCTTCTATTTCTCCTCCTCCTTCTCCTCTTCCTCCTCCTCCTTATACCTTTAATTCATTCATCATACACTCATGCATTGCTTCATTCATTCACATTCATTCAACACATATGGTGTTGGGGATCCTACTCAGGACCTTTGAAAGTGCGAAGCCAGCACTCTAGTGCTGAGCCAAAACCCCAGCACCTGTCTTTTTGATTTTATGACTGTTTATATGAAATTCAGAATTGCATTCTGCTATGGTTCACGGATATGTGGATTGACCTAGTCCTTGTTTTCTCAGAGACATTTGGAAAATATATATGAATTATTAGGAGATTGAAATGAAGAAACAAAGTGGAAATTCCCCAATTTCTTATTCTTAGATTCCATACTCTGACGCTGCCTACCTACTATAACAACTTTTAAACTCTTACTCCCCATTTCCATATCATTGCCAACAAGTGAACTTTCACTGCCCTACAACAAACCAGAGAATGCACGTTGAACAATGTTTCCCCAGTAGAGACCAAGGCACAATTCTTATTAAAAGAATACCTTAGTCATGAATTAATAGTGAAAGCTTTATTTGAGTGTTAAATGTGCTCTAATTATGTGTTTGTGTTTGTTGATGTGTGTGTGTGTGTGAGGGGGGGTGTGTGTTTGTGTGTAAAACATGCACTGACGTGTAAAATAAATGAAGGATTGCAACGGCCCTCTTAAAAATAAGAAGCAGCTTTATCACATTTGAAGCCCAGTGAAGAATCCGCCTGATACTTGACCTACAATTAATTGAAATGTGAAAAATTCAGGCCTAAAAAAACAAAGCCAACAAACAGAATAAATCTAATCAGTCTGTCTCACCTGATTAGATGTACCCTGCCATGGGCTGTGTAAAATACATGGAGGATCCCGCACTGATTGTTATCTAGAATGACTTCTGCCTGAAATACTATTGGAGAATAGTTGCTGATGTACTGTGGTTCTTATACCAGTAAACTGAAATGAAGGTAACTTCAGGCTGCAAGGGAATCAATTGATTTTACTAACTGGTTTTTGGAAAACACTGCCATGAAAAATTATCAATATGTTCATAAAGGCATCCACAAGTCTCTCCACAGGGGTTTTACTTAATGGGGGAGGGGGGGAGGTCTGGATATAACTTAACTGTCCATTAGTAGGTAGAACAATATAATGGGAATCACAGTGCACATACCAATTTGAACTCAACCTAGGTAACATGGATTCATCTCTGTGTTATAGGCCTGCTTCTGAAAAACACAATGTAGTGCTCCAAAAGCAGAACGGTACTTTCAGAATACCATGTTATGTTTGTAAATAGAGAGACAGATAGATATACAGAAATCAAAAATCTGAAAACGGTCTGGAAGTGTACATTTCAATAACTTACAATGTCAGTAGTGGGGGATTAATAGCAGACCAAGAAGACTGTATCTGCATGCGAAATGGTTCAATTTTTAACGAGTTTTTTAAATGACAATGGACAAAAAATTCAAAGGGTTACAGTAAGTGTTGAGGAGTGACTTGGTAAAAGGAGCACAGAGGTGAGAAAGGATTAAGTAGAGTTCAATAGAATCAGGTATAATATCTGTACACAGGACTCCATGAACAGGAGCAAAGGGGAAACTTAAAGAAATCATAAGGACTAAGGGGAGATCAGGATTAGGGGGGCTTGTAGGAAGAGCTGGAAAAAACCAAAGCATGCAATGGGCAGAAAATGTGGAAGAAAAGGCCTCACAGGTGGTAAACTGATCCATCTCTCCCTGGTAGTTCAACTGTATGAATAACAGAGAGGCCGGCTAAGTGGGAAAGTACTTGGAAACTCTGTTCATACAGACAACAGAAAGTGCCACCAGAGTGAAAAAAGTAAACCTAGTAAGGCAGCTTAGCCCCTTCCCCTTGGTGTTTTATGCCAGCTATCTTTCTTGCTGTGCCTCTGTTCATATACACTGATACGTGTTAGGTCCAAAGGCAGTGACAAACATTGTTACATGTATTGAGGAATCCTCCCAGTTCCACAAAGCACAGAAATTTTACTTAGTGTTCTCAATACCTTCTTTTCGACTCCCATCTCGTTTGAAGAAACACTTTCAGAGGAAAGAAGTTCTCCCTAAGCCACATGTGTCCTTAAGTAAACTATGAATTAAGTGGTATTTCAAGGTGTTTGGGCTGATTCCTCCACATGGCCCGTGAAACCTAGAAAAGTGTCATTCACCAACAGGCATTACATCTTCAATGAGTCCTGTTCTTTGCACACCAGGGTCACCTTATTGTCCATTTAATGGTCAGAAAAACAGTGTTACAGTGAGTATCCTTTTTAGTAGTAGGACTAAAGTGTTTTGGACTCGCATGTTCAGATACTGAAAAGGCTCAGGGAAGTCCACTTGAAAGCTGGTCATTCGATACAGGTGCTGGAGAGGAAAGCAAGCTACTCTCATTTGGCAACTTTGAGACAGTGATACAGCTCTGGCCATGTAAGTGTAAATAACAACAGGTCTAATCATGCATGGTGGCCTATGGGCTTGGAACTTGCATGCTTACAAAACCAGTGATGACTTGTGCATCTTCTCCTTCGAACCTCATATGTGACTCATCAACAAGTCAAGTGCTAACTTGGGAGGAAAACAATGTTGGGATGTCCTTTTGGTACATCAAGCCATGAACTCGTTGTCTTAACATCAACAATATAATTCACGTTCATGATTTACATCCATTTCAGAGAGTCATATCCATCCTTCTCTTGGCTATATATTTATAAGGACCAGCCAGCTTCCTTAGATGTTTTCAAGCCCAAGAAAAGTCCAAAAAAAAAAAAAAAAACATCTGATAGAAGAGTTTGAAGAATTTTCAACAAATACTAGTCTAGAAATGCTGACCTGAAAACCAACTGACGTTTTCAATACCCTCTTTTTGGGAACATTTTCTGTGCCGTGCTTCTCAAAAATGACTTGTCATAACTGATTTGTGCCCATGTTAGCAACTCTTCTGAAATTACTGAAAGTAGACTAATGTGAGAGTTTCTCTTTAGAGATAATTCAAATTACTTGCGTAGGAAGTGGCAGCAGGTCTGGGGATGTTGTAGCTCTCTGGCAGTGACCTTGCCAAGCTTGGGGCTGGCCTGCCATGGATTTTCACCCCAAACACTTGCAAGAAAAAAAAAAGGGACGGAAGGGAGAGAAAAAGTTGGAAGGGAGGGAGGCAAAGTTGGAGGGATGGAGGGAGGTAGAAAAGAAGGAAGAAGAAAAGGAGAAAAACCAGGAAGGGAGGAAGGAAGCAAGGAAGGAGGAAATAGGGAGAGTACAAGGGCAGGGAAAGGACTGAGTCACTAAAACTAAAGGCCAAAAAAAAATAAAATAAAATAAAATAAAATAAAATAAAACAAAAGGCAAGCGACACAAAGACCAATATAGGCCTTGAAAGCTGTTTGAACAGTTTAGACAGCTTTAGAATTTGAGTGACATCAAACTGAATGTTATGATGACTGGATGGAATCTTCCTACTAAGCCCCGCCTTGGCCTGGCCTAAACCAAATCAAGGGGTGTGTGGCATGGGGAGGAATTCTCTCTGGCTGGAGTGGGAGGGACCTAAACCTGTGGCACTTGAGGATGCACTGGGTAGGGAAGGGGACAAGACTCCCCTGATGGGCAGTTGAGCACAACAAGGCTCCTGGGAGCCCTTGATCATGGCTCCCACCAACATACGCCCACCACCTGCCATACGCTCACACCCTGACGGGGATCGCAGTGGTGTGCTCCGTTGCCTGGTTCAGGTTGGAGTTCCTGACCAAACACCTGAGTGTCCGCAGCCTGCGTTGGCCTGCCTGGGCAGGCTGTGGTTGTGGTGGCAAGAGCCAAAGCCGTCTTGGTGTGATGGAGGAGCCAAGGGCTGCCTCTCAGCCATACTAGTGGGTGGTTCTGGAAGAAGCACCAACGGTTGTGGCAGCATTGTCCGAAGACATGAAGCCAGGCCATCTTCCTTATGGCTTTCCTTGGGAGTTGGTGATGTGTACAGCTCTTAGATTTTTGGCTGTTCTCTTACTTTTCTGGAGATGTTTTCAGTCGGTTAGTAGCAGGCTTTACGTGGGAAGAGAAAAAAAGCTGGCTGTAAATCTTGCGGGACTTATTGAAAAAAAGTGTGGACTTCTTGAAAAAGTGAGCCTTGTTGAAAAAGAACATGAAGGCTTAGCCTCATCTTTAAAGGACTGCAGGTTTGAGAAGGGTTCAAGGGAAGCACAACATCTGGAGGCAACCTACGAAAAGCTGCATTGGTCCGAATCCAGCCTTGGCGTTGAAATGCTCTTTCTAGAAGAAGAGCTCAAAGCACAGAAGGCTAAACATGGTCAACAGGATGAAATGAGGGCGCATCTATCAAGAAGGATACAGTCCCTCCAAGGTGAATCTGAAACCCTCAGATCACAAATAGCTGAAGCTAAAACAAGCTGGAGACTCTTTCAAGTGAATGAGGAAGAACTGAAGCTGGCAATCAAAGGGGTGCCTTGTTTCCAGTTGACCCAAGGAGTCAGTTCATGAGAAGAGGACCTTTTTTTTCCCTCCACCTCTCCGAGGAAACTTGTATGGGAACCTGGAGATTATTTTCCACCTGGCCCGCCACCCACTCCATTTCCAATGCGAAGTGTCTATGCAGGGAGAGGGTTTTCCTCTCAATCTTCCCCCAAGAGTTGGAATTCAGCCCTCTACACCCGCATTCTGAAACTACAAGTGATTTCCCTGAAGGGTTCCTTCCACCTGCAAATGAGCCTGTTACTCAACATCCAGAACCAATCAAGAAACCTCATACTGTTGCTCTCTCTTCAAATGTAATTTGACTTTTCTCTCATTTTTAGTTTTTAAGTAACTGCTTTTACTTCAGTAATTGACTATACTTTGGCTCCAATTGAAGCTCAATGAAACTATAATTCTTAAGATAGTATTTTGTAAATAAAGATGGTTTACATAGGAAGCTTATGAGTAAATTATTCCTATTTTGTTTTATTCAAGAGTACAGCATTTAATCTGATGAACTCACTATTACATAAACAAGAATGGGAGTACTAGGTACTTGTGATCTAGCTGATGGAAATATATTTGAAACTCCCAACAAAGAAGTGTATTTAGTATGACTGTAGCAAATGTGAAGTGACTTTAGGCTTAATGAAAAATTGTTACTGATTTTCAGACTGGTTGGGCATATCAGCTAGTTTTTCCATATCAGAATAACTAGAGCATGGGAGGACTAAAGGAGGGAACACAACTAAACATGTCACGGAAATAGGAGACCTCAACTACAAAGAAAAATGAAGACCTCTTTTTTATATTCGTTGCTGAGAACATTACATAGCTCTTGAGATATCATATTTCCCACATTAGATTCAAGTGAGTTATGAACTCCCATTGTTACCCCATATACAGATTGCACAATCACATTGTTTACACATCCACATTTTTACAAAATGCCATATTAGTAACTGTTCTATTCTGCTACCTTTTCTATCCTCTACTCTCCCCCCTCTCCTGCCCTCCCATCTTCTCTCTCTATCCCAGCTGCTGTAATTTAACGTTTGGGAATTGGAAACCACACTTTAAACTCACTCTGCTCCCCATTTTCCCTTCTGTCAAATTACTCATCATCTTCTTCTATTTCTCCTATTCCTTCTCCTCTTCCTCCTCCTCTTTATACCTTTAATTCATTCATCATACACTCATGCATTGCTTCATTCATTCACATTCATTCAATACATATGGTGTTGGGGATCCTACTCAGGACCTTTGAAAGTGCGAAGCCAGCACTCTAGTGCTGAGCCAAAACCCCAGCACCTGTCTTTTTGATTTTATGCCTGTTTATATGAAATTCAGAATTGCATTCTGCTATGGTTCACGGATATGTGGATTGACCTAGTCCTTGTTTTCTCAGAGACATTTGGAAAATATATATGAATTATTAGGAGATTGAAATGAAGAAAAAAAGTGGAAATTCCCAAATTTCTTATTCTTAGATTCCATACTCTGACGCTGCCTACCTACTATAAAAACTTTTAAACTCTTACTCCCCATTTCTATATCATTGCCAACAAGGGAACATTCACTGCCCTACAACAAACCAGAGAACGCACATTGAACAATGTTTCCCCAGTAGAGACCAAGGCACAATTCTTATTAAAAGAATACCTTAGTCATGAATTAATAGTGAAAGCTTTATTTGAGTGTTAAATGTGCTCTAATTATGTGTTTGTGTTTGTTGATGTGTGTGTGTGTGAGGGGGGGTGTGTGTTTGTGTGTAAAACATGCACTGAGGTGTAAAATAAATGCAGGATTGCAACGGCCTTCTTAAAAATAAGAAGCAGCTTTATCACATTTGAAGCCCAGGGAAGAATCCGCCTGATACTTGACCTACAATTAATTGAAATGTGAAAAATTCAGGCCTAAAAAAACAAAGCCAACAAACAGAATAAATCTAATCAGTCTGTCTCACCTGATTAGATGTCCCCTGCCATGGGCTGTGTAAAATACATGGAGGATCCCGCACTGATTGTTATCTAGAATGACTTCTGCCTGAACTACTATTGGAGAATAGTTGCTGATATACTGTGGTTCTTATACCAGTAAACTGGAATGAAGTTAACTTCAGGCTGCAAAGGAATCAATTGATTTTACTAACTGGTTTTTGGAAAACACTGCCACGAAAAATTATCAATATGTTCATAAAGGCATCTACATGTCTCTCCACAGGGGTTTTACTTAATGGGGGAGGGGGGGAGGTCTGGATATAACTTAACTGTCCATTAGTAGGTAGAACAATATAATGGGAATCACAGTGCACATACCGGTTTGAACTCAACCTAGGTAACATGGATTCATCTTTGTGTTATAGGCCTGCTTCTGAAAAACACAATGTAGAGCTCCAAAAGAGAACGATACTTTCAGAATACCATGTTATGTTTGTAAATAGAGAGACAGATAGATATACAGAAATCAAAAATCTGAAAACGGTCTGGAAGTGTACATTTCAATAACTTACAATGTCAGTAGTGGGGGATTAATAGCAGACCAAGAAGACTGTATCTGCATGCGAAATGGTTCAATTTTTAAAGAGTTTTTTAAATGACAATGGACAAAAAATTCAAAGGGTTACAGTAAGTGTTGAGGAGTGACTTGGTAAAAGGAGCACAGAGGTGAGAAAAGATTAAGTAGAGTTCAATAGAATCAGGTATAATATCTGTACACAGGACTCCATGAACAGGAGCAAAGGGGAAACTTAAAGAAATCATAAGGACTAAGGGGAGATCAGGATTAGGGGGGCTTGTAGGAAGAGCTGGAAAAAACCAAAGCATGCAATCGGCAGAAAATGTGGAAGAAAAGGCCTCACAGGTGGTAAACTGATCCATCTCTCCCTGGTAGTTCAACTGTATGAATAACAGAGAGGCCAGCTAAGTGGGAAAGTACTTGGAAACTCTGTTCATACAGACAACAGAAAGTGCCACCAGAGTGAAAAAAGTAAACCTAGTAAGGCAGCTTAGCCCCTTCCCCTTGGTGTTTTATGCCAGCTATCTTTCTTGCTGTGCCTCTGTTCATATACACTGATACGTGTTAGGTCCAAAGGCAGTGACAAACATTGTTACATGTATTGAGGAATCCTCCCAGTTCCACAAAGCACAGCCATTTTACTTAGTGTTCTCAATACCTTCTTTTCGACTCTCATCTCGTTTGAAGAAACACTTTCAGAGGAAAGAAGTTCTCCCTAAGCCACATGTGTCCTTAAGTAAACTATGAATTAAGTGGTATTTCAAGGTGTTTGGGCTGATTCCTCCACATGGCCCGTGAAACCTAGAAAAGTGTCATTCACCAACAGGCATTACATCTTCAATGAGTCCTGTTCTTTGCACACCAGGGTCACCTTATTGTCCATTTAATGGTCAGAAAAACAGTGTTACAGTGAGTATCCTTTTTAGTAGTAGGACTAAAGTGTTTTGGACTCGCATGTTCAGATACTGAAAAGGCTCAGGGAAGTCCACTTGAAAGCTGGTCATTCGATACAGGTGCTGGAGAGGAAAACAAGCTACTCTCATTTGGCAACTTTGAGGCAGTGATACAGCTCTGGCCATGTAAGTGTAAATAACAACAGGTCTAATCATGCATGGTGGCCTATGGGCTTGGAACTTGCATGCTTACAAAACCAGTGATGACTTGTGCATCTTCTCCTTCGAACCTCATATGTGACTCATCAACAAGTCAAGTGCTAACTTGGGAGGAAAACAATGTTGGGATGTCCTTTTGGTACATCAAGCCATGAACTCGTTGTCTTAACATCAACAATATAATTCACGTTCATGATTTACATCCATTTCAGAGAGTCATATCCATCCTTCTCTTGGCTATATATTTATAAGGACCAGCCAGCTTCCTTAGATGTTTTCAAGCCCAAGAAAAGTCCAAAAAAAAAAACATCTGAAAGAAGAGTTTGAAGAATTTTCAACAAATACTAGTCTAGAAATGCTGACCTGAAAACCAACTGACGTTTTCAATACCCTCTTTTTGGGAACATTTTCTGTGCCGTGCTTCTCAAAAATGACTTGTCATAACTGATTTGTGCCCATGTTAGCAACTCTTCTGAAATTACTGAAAGTAGACTAATGTGAGAGTTTCTCTTTAGAGATAATTCAAATTACTTGCGTAGGAAGTGGCAGCAGGTCTGGGGATGTTGTAGCTCACTGGCAGTGACCTTGCCTAGCTTGGGGCTGGCCTGCCATGGATTTTCACCCCAAACACTTGCAAGAAAAAAAAAAAGGGACGGAAGGGAGAGAAAAAGTTGGAAGGGAGGGAGGCAAAGTTGGAGGGATGGAGGGAGGTAGAAAAGAAGGAAGAAGAAAAGGAGAAAAACCAGGAAGGGAGGAAGGAAGCAAGGAAGGAGGAAATAGGGAGAGTACAAGGGCAGGGAAAGGACTGAGTCACTAAAACTAAAGGCCAAAAAAAAAAAAAAAAACAAAAAATAAAATAAAATAAAATAAAACAAAAGGCAAGCGACACAAAGACCAATATAGGCCTTGAAAGCTGTTTGAACAGTTTAGACAGCTTTAGAATTTGAGTGACATCAAACTGAATGTTATGATGACTGGATGGAATCTTCCTACTAAGCCCCGCCTTGGCCTGGCCTAAACCAAATCAAGGGGTGTGTGGCATGGGGAGGAATTCTCTCTGGCTGGAGTGGGAGGGACCTAAACCTGTGGCACTTGAGGATGCACTGGGTAGGGAAGGGGACAAGACTCCCCTGATGGGCAGTTGAGCACAACAAGGCTCCTGGGAGCCCTTGATCATGGCTCCCACCAACATACGCCCACCACCTGCCATACGCTCACACCCTGAAGGGGATCACAGTGGTCTGCTCCGTTGCCTGGTTCAGGTTGGAGTTCCTGACCAAACACCTGAGTGTCCGCAGCCTGCGTTGGCCTGCCTGGGCAGGCTGTGGTTGTGGTGGCAAGAGCCAAAGCCGTCTTGGTGTGATGGAGGAGCCAAGGGCTGCCTCTCAGCCATACTAGTGGGTGGTTCTGGAAGAAGAATCAACGGTTGTGGCAGCATTGTCCGAAGACATGAAGCCAGGCCATCTTCCTTATGACTTTCCTTGGGAGTTGGTGATGTGTACAGCTCTTAGATTTTTGGCTGTTCTCTTACTTTTCTGGAGATGTCTTCAGTCGGTTAGTAGCAGGCTTTACGTGGGAAGAGAAAAAAAGCTGGCTGTAAATCTTGTGGGACTTATTGAAAAAAATTGTGGACTTCTTGAAAAAGTGAGCCTTGTTGAAAAAGAACATGAAGGCTTAGCCTCATCTTTAAAGGACTGCAGGTTTGAGAAGGGTTCAAGGGAAGCACAACATCTGGAGGCAACCTACGAAAAGCTGCATTGGTCCGAATCAAGCCATGGCGTTGAAATGCTCTTTCTAGAAGAAGAGCTCAAAGCACAGAAGGCTAAACATGGTCAACAGGATGAAATTAGGGCGCATCTATCAAGAAGGATACAGTCCCTCCAAGGTGAATCTGAAACCCTCAGATCACAAATAGCTGAAGCTAAAACAAGCTGGAGACTCTTTCAAGTGAATGAGGAAGAACTGAAGCTGGCAATCAAAGGGGTGCCTTGTTTCCAGTTGACCCAAGGAATCAGTTCATGAGAAGAGGACCTTTTTTTTTCCTCCACCTCTCCGAGGAAACTTGTATGGGAACCTGGAGATTATTTTCCACCTGGCCCGCCACCCACTCCATTTCCAATGCGAAGTGTCTATGCAGGGAGAGGGTTTTCCTCTCAATCTTCCCCCAAGAGCTGGAATTCAGCCCTCTACACCCGCATTCTGAAAGTACAAGTGATTTCCCTGAAGCGTTCCTTCCACTTGCAAATGAGCCTGTTACTCAACATCCAGAACCAATCAAGAAACCTCATACTGTTGCTCTCTCTTCAAATGTAATTTGACTTTTCTCTCATTTTTAGTTTTTAAGTAACTGCTTTTACTTCAGTAATTGACTATACTTTGGCTCCAATTGAAGCTCAATGAAACTATAATTCTTAAGATAGTATTTTGTAAATAAAGATGGTTTACATAGGAAGCTTATGAGTAAATTATTCCTATTTTGTTTTATTCAAGAGTACAGCATTTAATCTGATGAACTCACTATTACATAAACAAGAATGGGAATTCTAGGTACTTGTGATCTAGCTGATGGAAATATATTTGAAACTCCCAACAAAGAAGTGTATTTAGTATGACTGTAGCAAATGTGAAGTGACTTTAGGCTTAATGAAAAATTGTCACTGATTTTCAGACTGGTTGGGCATATCAGCTAGTTTTTCCATATCAGAATAACTAGAGCATGGGAGGACTAAAGGAGGGAACACAACTAAACATGTCACGGAAATAGGAGACCTCAACTACAAAGAAAAATGAAGACCTCTTTTTTATATTCGTTGCTGAGAACATTACATAGCTCTTGAGATATCATATTTCCCACATTAGATTCAAGTGAGTTATGAACTCCCATTGTTACCCCATATACAGATTGCACAATCACATTGTTTACACATCCACATTTTTACAAAATGCCATATTAGTAACTGTTCTATTCTGCTACCTTTTCTATCCTCTACTCTCCGCCCTCTCCTGCCCTCCCATCTTCTCTCTCTATCCCAGCTGCTGTAATTTAACGTTTGGGAATTGGAAACCACACTTTAAACTCACTCTGCTCCCCATTTTCCCTTCTGTCAAATTACTCATCATCTTCTTCTATTTCTCCTCCTCCTTCTCCTCTTCCTCCTCCTCCTTATACCTTTAATTCATTCATCATACACTCATGCATTGCTTCATTCATTCACATTCATTCAACACATTTGGTGTTGGGGATCCTACTCAGGACCTTTGAAAGTGCGAAGCCAGCACTCTAGTGCTGAGCCAAAACCCCAGCACCTGTCTTTTTGATTTTATGACTGTTTGTATGAAATTCAGAATTGCATTCTGCTATGGTTCACGGATATGTGGATTGACCTAGTCCTTGTTTTCTCAGAGACATTTGGAAAATATATATGAATTATTAGGAGATTGAAATGAAGAAACAAAGAGGAAATTTCCCAATTTCTTATTCTTAGATTCCATACTCTGACGCTGCCTACCTACTATAAAAACTTTTAAACTCTTACTCCCCATTTCTATATCATTGCCAACAAGTGAACATTCACTGCCCTACAACAAACCAGAGAACGCACATTGAACAATGTTTCCCCAGTAGAGACCAAGGCACAATTCTTATTAAAAGAATACCTTAGCCATGAATTAATAGTGAAAGCTTTATTTGAGTGTTAAATGTGCTCTAATTATGTGTTTGTGTTTGTTGATGTGTGTGTGTGTGAGGGGGGAGTGTGTGTTTGTGTGTAAAACATGCACTGAGGTGTAAAATAAATGCAGGATTGCAACGGCCTTCTTAAAAATAAGAAGCAGCTTTATCACATTTGAAGCCCAGTGAAGAATCCGCCTGATACTTGACCTACAATTAATTGAAATGTGAAAAATTCAGGCCTAAAAAAACAAAGCCAACAAACAGAATAAATCTAATCAGTCTGTCTCACCTGATTAGATGTCCTCTGCCATGGGCTGTGTAAAATACATGGAGGATCCCGCACTGATTGTTATCTAGAATGACTTCTGCCTGAACTACTATTGTAGAATAGTTGCTGATATACTGTGGTTCTTATACCAGTAAACTGGAATGAAGGTACCTTCAGGCTGCAAAGGAATCAATTGATTTTACTAACTGGTTTTTGGAAAACACTGCCATGAAAAATTATCAATATGTTCATAAAGGCATCTAAATGTCTCTCCACAGGGGTTTTACTTAATGGGGGATGGGAGGAGGTCTGGATATAACTTAACTGTCCATTAGTAGGTAGAACAATATAATGGGAATCACAGTGCACATATCAATTTGAACTCAACCTAGGTAACATGGATTCATCTCTGTGTTATAGGCCTGTTTCTGAAAAACACAATGTAGTGCTCCAAAAGCAGAACGATACTTTCAGAATACCATGTTATGTTTGTAAATAGAGAGACAGATAGATATACAGAAATCAAAAATCTGAAAACGGTCTGGAAGTGTACATTTCAATAACTTACAATGTCAGTAGTGGGGGATTAATAGCAGACCAAGAAGACTGTATCTGCATGGGAAATGGTTCAATTTTTAACGAGTTTTTTAAATGACAATGGACAAAAAATTCAAAGGGTTACAGTAAGTGTTGAGGAGTGACTTGGTAAAAGGAGCACAGAGGTGAGAAAGGATTAAGTAGAGTTCAATAGAATCAGGTATAATATCTGTACACAGGACTCCATGAACAGGAGCAAAGGGGAAACTTAAAGAAATCATAAGGACTAAGGGGAGATCAGGATTAGGGGGGCTTGTAGGAAGAGCTGGAAAAAACCAAAGCATGCAATGGGCAGAAAATGTGGAAGAAAAGGCCTCACAGGTGGTAAACTGATCCATCTCTCCCTGGTAGTTCAACTGTATGAATAACAGAGAGGCCGGCTAAGTGGGAAAGTACTTGGAAACTCTGTTCATACAGACAACAGAAAGTGCCACCAGAGTGAAAAAAGTAAACCTAGTAAGGCAGCTTAGCCCCTTCCCCTTGGTGTTTTATGCCAGCTATCTTTCTTGCTGTGCCTCTGTTCATATACACTGATACGTGTTAGGTCCAAAGGCAGTGACAAACATTGTTACATGTATTGAGGAATCCTCCCAGTTCCACAAAGCACAGCCATTTTACTTAGTGTTCTCAATACCTTCTTTTCGACTCTTATCTCGTTTGAAGAAACACTTTCAGAGGAAAGAAGTTCTCCCTAAGCCACATGTGTCCTTAAGTAAACTATGAATTAAGTGGTATTTCAAGGTGTTTGGGCTGATTCCTCCACATGGCCCGTGAAACCTAGAAAAGTGTCATTCACCAACAGGCATTACATCTTCAATGAGTCCTGTTCTTTGCACACCAGGGTCACCTTATTGTCCATTTAATGGTCAGAAAAACAGTGTTACAGTGAGTATCCTTTTTAGTAGTAGGACTAAAGTGTTTTGGACTCGCATGTTCAGATACTGAAAAGGCTCAGGGAAGTCCACTTGAAAGATGGTCATTCGATACAGGTGCTGGAGAGGAAAGCAAGCTACTCTCATTTGGCAACTTTGAGACAGTGATACAGCTCTGGCCATGTAAGTGTAAATAACAACAGGTCTAATCATGCATGGTGGCCTATGGGCTTGGAACTTGCATGCTTACAAAACCAGTGATGACTTGTGCATCTTCTCCTTCGAACCTCATATGTGACTCATCAACAAGTCAAGTGATAACTTGGGAGGAAAACAATGTTGGGATGTCCTTTTGGTACATCAAGCCATGAACTCGTTGTCTTAACATCAACAATATAATTCACTTTCAAGATTTACATCCATTTCAGAGAGTCATATCCATCCTTCTCTTGGCTATATATTTATAAGGACCAGCCAGCTTCCTTAGATGTTTTCAAGCCCATGAAAAGTCCAAAAAAAAAAAAAAAACAACTGAAAGAAGTGTTTGAAGAATTTTCAACAAATACTAGTCTAGAAATGCTGACCTGAAAACCAACTGACGTTTTCAATACCCTCTTTTTGGGAACATTTTCTGTGCCGTGCTTCTCAAAAATGACTTGTCATAACTGATTTGTGCCCATGTTAGCAACTCTTCTGAAATTACTGAAAGTAGACTAATGTGAGAGTTTCTCTTTAGAGATAATTCAAATTACTTGCGTAGGAAGTGGCAGCAGGTCTGGGGATGTTGTAGCTCACTGGCAGTGACCTTGCCTAGCTTGGGGCTGGCCTGCCATGGATTTTCACCGCAAACTCTTGCAAAAAAAAAAAAAAAGGGACAGAAGGGAGAGAAAAAGTTGGAAGGGAGGGAGGCAAAGTTGGAGGGATGGAGGGAGGTAGAAAAGAAGGAAGAAGAAAAGGAGAAAAACCAGGAAGGGAGGAAGGAAGCAAGGAAGGAGGAAATAGGGAGAGTACAAGGGCAGGGAAAGGACTGAGTCACTAAAACTAAAGGCCAAAAAAAAAAAAATAAAAAAATAAAATAAAATAAAACAAAAGGCAAGCGACACAAAGACCAATATAGGCCTTGAAAGCTGTTTGAACAGTTTAGACAGCTTTAGAATTTGAGTGACATCAAACTGAATGTTATGATGACTGGATGGAATCTTCCTACTAAGCCCCGCCTTGGCCTGGCCTAAACCAAATCAAGGGGTGTGTGGCATGGGGAGGAATTCTCTCTGGCTGGAGTGGGAGGGACCTAAACCTGTGGCACTTGAGGATGCACTGGGTAGGGAAGGGGACAAGACTCCCCTGATGGGCAGTTGAGCACAACAAGGCTCCTGGGAGCCCTTGATCATGGCTCCCACCAACATACGCCCACCACCTGCCATACGCACACACCCTGAAGGGGATCGCAGTGGTCTGCTCCGTTGCCTGGTGCAGGTTGGAGTTCCTGACCAAACACCTGAGTGTCCACAGCCTGCGTTGGCCTGCCTGGGCAGGCTGTGGTTGTGGTGGCAAGAGCCAAAGCCGTCTTGGTGTGATGGAGGAGCCAAGAGCTGCCTCTCAGCCATACTAGTTTCTGGTTCTGGAAGAAGCACCAACGGTTGTGGCAGCATTGTCCGAAGACATGAAGCCAGGCCATCTTCCTTATGGCTTTCCTTGGGAGTTGGTGATGTGTACAGCTCTTAGATTTTTGGCTGTTCTCTTACTTTTCTGGAGATGTTTTCAGTCGGTTAGTAGCAGGCTTTACGTGGGAAGAGAAAAAAAGCTGGCTGTAAATCTTGCGGGACTTATTGAAAAAAAGTGTGGACTTCTTGAAAAAGTGAGCCTTGTTGAAAAAGAACATGAAGGCTTAGCCTCATCTTTAAAGGACTGCAGGTTTGAGAAGGGTTCAAGGGAAGCACAACATCTGGAGGCAACCTACGAAAAGCTGCATTGGTCCGAATCCAGCCATGGCGTTGAAATGCTCTCTCTAGAAGAAGAGCTCAAAGCACAGAAGGCTAAACATGGTCAACAGGATGAAATGAGGGCGCATCTATCAAGAAGGATACAGTCTCTCCAAGGTGAATCTGAAACACTCAGATCACAAATAGCTGAAGCTAAAACAAGCTGGAGACTCTTTCAAGTGAATGAGGAAGAACTGAAGCTGGCAATCAAAGGGGTGCCTTGTTTCCAGTTGACCCAAGGAGTCAGTTCATGAGAAGAGGACCTTTTTTTTTTCCTCCACCTCTCCGAGGAAACTTGTATGGGAACCTGGAGATTATTTTCCACCTGGCCCGCCACCCACTCCATTTCCAATGCGAAGTGTCTATGCAGGGAGAGGGTTTTCCTCTCAATCTTCCCCCAAGAGCTGGAATTCAGCCCTCTACATCCGCATTCTGAAAGTACAAGTGATTTCCCTGAAGGGTTCCTTCCACTTGCAAATGAGCCTGTTACTCAACATCCAGAACCAATCAAGAAACGTCATACTGTTGCTCTCTCTTCAAATGTAATTTGACTTTTCTCTCATTTTTAGTTTTTAAGTAACTGCTTTTACTTCAGTAATTGACTATACTTTGGCTCCAATTGAAGCTCAATGAAACTATAATTCTTAAGATAGTATTTTGTAAATAAAGATGGTTAACATAGGAAGCTTATGAGTAAATTATTCCTATTTTGTTTTATTCAAGAGTACAGCATTTAATCTGATGAACTCACTATTACATAAACAAGAATGGGAGTTCTAGGTACTTGTGATCTAGCTGATGGAAATATATTTGAAACTCCCAACAAAGAAGTGTATTTAGTATGACTGTAGCAAATGTGAAGTGACTTTAGGCTTAATGAAAAATTGTCACTGATTTTCAGACTGGTTGGGCATATCAGCTAGTTTTTCCATATCAGAATAACTAGAGCATGGGAGGACTATAGGAGGGAACACAACTAAACATGTCACGGAAATAGGAGACCTCAACTACTAAGAAAAATGAAGACCTCTTTTTTATATTTGTTGCTGAGAACATTACATAGCTCTTGAGATATCATATTTCCCACATTAGATTCAAGTGAGTTATGAACTCCCATTATTACCCCATATACAGATTGCACAATCACATTGTTTACACATCCACATTTTTAAAAAATGCCATATTAGTAACTGTTCTATTCTGCTACCTTTTCTATCCTCTACTCTCCCCCCTCTCCTGCCCTCCCATCTTCTCTCTCTTTCCCAGCTGCTGTAATTTAACGTTTGGGAATTGGAAACCACACTTTAAACTCACTCTGCTCCCCATTTTCCCTTCTGTCAAATTACTCAACATCTTCTTCTATTTCTCCTCCACCTTCTCCTCTTCCTCCTCCTCCTTATACCTTTAATTCATTCATCATACACTCATGCATTGCTTCATTCATTCACATTCATTCAACACATATGGTGTTGGGGATCCTACTCAGGACCTTTGAAAGTGCGAAGCCAGCACTCTAGTGCTGAGCCAAAACCCCAGCACCTGTCTTTTTGATTTTATGACTGTTTATATGAAATTCAGAATTGCATTCTGCCATGGTTCACGGTTATGTGGATTGACCTAGTCCTTGTTTTCTCAGAGACATTTGGAAAATATATATGAATTATTAGGAGATTGAAATGAAGAAAAAAAGTGGAAATTCCCCAATTTCTTATTCTTAGATTCCATACTCTGACGCTGCCTACCTACTATAAAAACTTTTAAACTCTTACTCCCCATTTCTATATCATTGCCAACAAGTGAACATTCACTGCCCTACAACAAACCAGAGAACGCACATTGAACAATGTTTCCCCAGTAGAGACCAAGGCACAATTCTTATTAAAAGAATACCTTAGTCATGAATTAATAGTGAAAGCTTTATTTGAGCGTTAAATGTGCTCTAATTATGTGTTTGTGTTTGTTGATGTGTGTGTGTGTGAGGGGGGGTGTGTGTTTGTGTGTAAAACATGCACTGAGGTGTAAAATAAATGCAGGATTGCAACGGCCTTCTTAAAAATAAGAAGCAGCTTTATCACATTTGAAGCCCAGGGAAGAATCCGCCTGATACTTGACCTACAATTAATTGAAATGTGAAAAATTCAGGCCTAAAAAAACAAAGAAAACAAACAGAATAAATCTAATCAGTCTGTCTCACCTGATTAGATGTCCCCTGCCATGGGCTGTGTAAAATACATGGAGGATCCCGCACTGATTGTTATCTAGAATGACTTCTGCCTGAACTACTATTGGAGAATAGTTGCTGATGTACTGTGGTTCTTATACCAGTAAACTGGAATGAAGGTAACTTCAGGCTGCAAAGGAATCAATTGATTTTACTAACTGGTTTTTGGAAAACACTGCCATGAAAAATTATCAATATGTTCATAAAGGCATCTACATGTCTCTTCACAGGGGTTTTACTTAATGCGGGAGGCTGGGAGGTCTGGATATAACTTAACTGTCCATTAGTAGGTAGAACAATATAATGGGAATCACAGTGCACATACCAATTTGAACTCAACCTAGGTAACATGGATTCATCTCTGTGTTATAGGCCTGCTTCTGAAAAACACAATGTAGTGCTCCAAAAGCAGAACGATACTTTCAGAATACCATGTTATGTTTGTAAATAGAGAGACAGATAGATATACAGAAATCAAAAATCTGAAAACGGTCTGGAAGTGTACATGTCAATAACTTACAATGTCAGTAGTGGGGGATTAATAGCAGACCAAGAAGACTGTATCTGCATGCGAAATGGTTCAATTTTTAAAGAGTTTTTTAAATGACAATGGACAAAATATTCAAAGGGTTACAGTAAGTGTTGAGGAGTGACTTGGTAAAAGGAGCACAGAGGTGAGAAAGGATTAAGTAGAGTTCAATAGAATCAGGTATAATATCTGTACACAGGACTCCATGAACAGGAGCAAAGGGGAAACTTAAAGAAATCATAAGGACTAAGGGGAGATCAGGATTAGGGGGGCTTGTAGGAAGAGCTGGAAAAAACCAAAGCATCCAATGGGCAGAAAATGTGGAAGAAAAGGCCTCACAGGTGGTAAACTGATCCATCTCTCCCTGGTAGTTCAACTGTATGAATAACAGAGAGGCCGGCTAAGTGGGAAAGTACTTGGAAACTCTGTTCATACAGACAACAGAAAGTGCCACCAGAGTGAAAAAAGTAAACCTAGTAAGGAAGCTTAGCCCCTTCCCCTTGGTGTTTTATGCCACCTATATTTCTTGCTGTGCCTCTGTTCATATACACTGATACGTGTTAGGTCCAAAGGCAGTGACAAACATTGTTACATGTATTGAGGAATCCTCCCAGTTCCACAAAGCACAGCCATTTTACTTAGTGTTCTCAATACCTTCTTTTCGACTCTCATCTCGTTTGAAGAAACACTTTCAGAGGAAAGAAGTTCTCCCTAAGCCACATGTGTCCTTAAGTAAACTATGAATTAAGTGGTATTTCAAGGTGTTTGGGCTGATTCCTCCACATGGCCCGTGAAACCTAGAAAAGTGTCATTCACCAACAGGCCTTACATCTTCAATGAGTCCTGTTCTTTGCACACCAGGGTCACCTTATTGTCCATTTAATGGTCAGAAAAACAGTGTTACAGTGAGTATCCTTTTTAGTAGTAGGACTAAAGTGTTTTGGACTCGCATGTTCAGATACTGAAAAGGCTCAGGGAAGTCCACTTGAAAGCTGGTCATTCGATACAGGTGCTGGAGAGGAAAACAAGCTACTCTCATTTGGCAACTTTGAGACAGTGATACAGCTCTGGCCATGTAAGTGTAAATAACAACAGGTCTAATCATGCATGGTGGCCTATGGGCTTGGAACTTGCATGCTTACAAAACCAGTGATGACTTGTGCATCTTCTCCTTCGAACCTCATATGTGACTCATCAACAAGTCAAGTGCTAACGTGGGAGGAAAACAATGTTGGGATGACCTTTTGGTACATCAAGCCATGAACTCGTTGTCTTAACATCAACAATATAATTCACGTTCATGATTTACATCCATTTCAGAGAGTCATATCCATCCTTCTCTTGGCTATATATTTATAAGGACCAGCCAGCTTCCTTAGATGTTTTCAAGCCCATGAAAAGTCCAAAAAATAAAAACATCTGAAAGAAGAGTTTGAAGAATTTTCAACAAATACTAGTCTAGAAATGCTGACCTGAAAACCAAATGACTTTTTCAACACCCTCTTTTTGGGAACATTTTCTGTGCCGTGCTTCTCAAAAATGACTTGTCATAACTGATTTGTGCCCATGTTAGCAACTCTTCTGAAATTACTGAAAGTAGACTAATGTGAGAGTTTCTCTTTAGAGATAATTCAAATTACTTGCGTAGGAAGTGGCAGCAGGTCTGGGGATGTTGTACTCACGGGCAGTGACCTTGCCTAGCTTGGGGCTGGCCTGCCATGGATTTTCACCCCAAACACTTGCAAGAAAAAAAAAGGGACGGAAGGGAGAGAAAAAGTTGAAAGGGAGGGAGGCAAAGTTGGAGGGATGGAGGGAGGTAGAAAAGAAGGAAGAAGAAAAGGAGAAAAACCAGGAAGGGAGGAAGGAAGCAAGGAAGGAGGAAATAGGGAGAGTACAAGGGCAGGGAAAGGACTGAGTCACTAAAACTAAAGGCCAAAAAAAAAAAAAAACAAAAAATAAAATAAAATAAAATAAAATAAAACAAAAGGCAAGCGACACAAAGACCAATATAGGCCTTGAAAGCTGTTTGAACAGTTTGGACAGCTTTAGAATTTGAGTGACATCAAACTGAATTTTATGATGACTGGATGGAATCTTCCTACTAAGCCCCGCCTTGGCCTGGCCTAAACCAAATCAAGGGGTGTGTGGCATGGGGAGGAATTCTCTCTGGCTGGAGTGGGAGGGACCTAAACCTGTGGCACTTGAGGATGCACTGGGTAGGGAAGGGGACAAGACTCCCCTGATGGGCAGTTGAGCACAACAAGGCTCCTGGGAGCCCTTGATCATGGCTCCCACCACCATACGCCCACCACCTGCCATACGCTCACACCCTGAAGGGGATCGCAGTGGTCTGCTCCATTGCCTGGTGCAGGTTAGAGTTCCTGACCAAACACCTGAGTGTCCACAGACTGCGTTGGCCTGCCTGGGCAGGCTGTGGTTGTGGTGGCAAGAGCCAAAGCCGTCTTGGTGTGATGGAGGAGCCAAGGGCTGCCTCTCAGCCATACTAGTGGGTGGTTCTGGAAGAAGCACCAACGGTTGTGGCAGCATTGTCCGAAGACATGAAGCCAGGCCATCTTCCTTATGGCTTTCCTTGGGAGTTGGTGATGTGTACAGCTCTTAGATTTTTGGCTGTTCTCTTACTTTCTGGAGATGTTTTCAGTCGGTTAGTAGCAGGCTTTATGTGGGAAGAGAAAAAAAGCTGGCTGTAAATCTTGCGGGACTTATTGAAAAAAAGTGTGGACTTCTTGAAAAAGTGAGCCTTGTTGAAAAATAACATGAAGGCTTAGCCTCATCTTTAAAGGACTGCAGGTTTGAGAAGGGTTCAAGGGAAGCACAACATCTGGAGGCAACCTACGAAAAGCTGCATTGGTCCGAATCCAGCCATGGCGTTGAAATGCTCTTTCTAGAAGAAGAGCTCAAAGCACAGAAGGCTAAACATGGTCAACAGGATGAAATGAGGGCGCATCTATCAAGAAGGATACAGTCCCTCCAAGGTGAATCTGAAACCCTCAGATCACAAATAGCTGAAGCTAAAACAAGCTGGAGACTCTTTCAAGTGAATGAGGAAGAACTGAAGCTGGCAATCAAAGGGGTGCCTTGTTTCCAGTTGACCCAAGGAGTCAGTTCATGAGAAGAGGACCTTTTTTTTTCCTCCACCTCTCCGAGGAAACTTGTATGGGAACCTGGAGATTATTTTCCACCTGGCCCGCCACCCACTCCATTTCCAATGCGAAGTGTCTATGCAGGGAGAGAGTTTTCCTCTCAATCTTCCCCCAAGAGCTGGAATTCAGCCCTCTACACCCGCATTCTGAAAGTACAAGTGATTTCCCTGAAGGGTTCCTTCCACCTTCAAATGAGCCTGTTACTCAAGATCCAGAACCAATCAAGAAACCTCATACTGTTGCTCTCTCTTCAAATGTAATTTGACTTTTCTCTCATTTTTAGTTTTTAAGTAACTGCTTTTACTTCAGTAATTGACTATACTTTGGCTCCAATTGAAGCTCAATGAAACTATAATTCTTAAGATAGTATTTTGTAAATAAAGATGGTTTACATAGGAAGCTTATGAGTAAATTATTAATATTTTTGTTTTATTCAAGAGTACAGCATTTAATCTGATGAACTCACTATTACATAAACAAGAATGGGAGTTCTAGGTACTTGTGATCTAGCTGATGGAAATATATTTGAAACTCCCAACAAAGAAGTGTATTTAGTATGACTGTAGCAAATGTGAAGTGACTTTAGGCTTAATGAAAAATTGTCACTGATTTTCAGACTGGTTGGGCATATCAGCTAGTTTTTCCATATCAGAATAACTAGAGCATGGGAGGACTAAAGGAGGGAACACAACTAAACATGTCACGGAAATAGGAGACCTCAACTACAAAGAAAAATGAAGACCTCTTTTTTATATTCGTTGCTGAGAACATTACATAGCTCTTGAGATATCATATTTCCCACATTAGATTCAAGTGAGTTATGAACTCCCATTGTTACCCCATATACAGATTGCACAATCACATTGTTTACTCATCCACATTTTTACAAAATGCCATATTAGTAACTGTTCTATTCTGCTACCTTTTCTATCCTCTACTCTCCCCCCTCTCCTGCCCTCCCATCTTCTCTCTCTATCCCAGCTGCTGTAATTTAACGTTTGGGTATTGGAAACCACACTTTAAACTCACTCTGCTCCCCATTTTCCCTTCTGTCAAATTACTCATCATCTTCTTCTATTTCTCCTCCTCCTTCTCCTCTTCCTCCTCCTCCTTATACCTTTAATTCATTCATCGTACACTCATGCATGGCTTCATTCATTCACATTCATTCAACACATATGGTGTTGGGGATCCTACTCAGGACCTTTGAAAGTGTGAAGCCAGCACACTAGTGCTGAGCCAAAACCCCAGCACCTGTCTTTTTGATTTTATGACTGTTTATATGAAATTCAGAATTGCATTCTGCTATGGTTCACGGTTATGTGGATTGACCTAGTCCTTGTTTTCTCAGAGACATTTGGAAAATATATATGAATTATTAGGAGATTGAAATGAAGAAAAAAAGTGGAAATTCCCCAATTTCTTATTCTTAGATTCCATACTCTGACGCTGCCTACCTACTATAAAAACTTTTAAACTCTTACTCCCCATTTCTATATCATTGCCAACAAGTGAACATTCACTGCCCTACAACAAACCAGAGAACGCACATTGAACAATGTTTCCCCAGTAGAGACCAAGGCACAATTCTTATTAAAAGAATACCTTAGTCATGAATTAATAGTGAAAGCTTTATTTGAGTGTTAAATGTGCTCTAATTAAGTGTTTGTGTTTGTTGATGTGTGTGTGTGTGAGGGGGGGTGTGTGTTTGTGTGTAAAACATGCACTGAGGTGTAAAATAAATGCAGGATTGCAACGGCCTTCTTAAAAATAAGAAGCAGCTTTATCACATTTGAAGCCCAGGGAAGAATCCGCCTGATACTTGACCTACAATTAATTGAAATGTGAAAAATTCAGGCCTAAAAAAACAAAGAAAACAAACAGAATAAATCTAATCAGTCTGTCTCACCTGATTAGATGTCCCCTGCCATGGGCTGTGTAAAATACATGGAGGATCCCGCACTGATTGTTATCTAGAATGACTTCTGCCTGAACTACTATTGGAGAATAGTTGCTGATGTACTGTGGTTCTTATACCAGTAAACTGGAATGAAGGTAACTTCAGGCTGCAAAGGAATCAATTGATTTTACTAACTGGTTTTTGGAAAACACTGCCATGAAAAATTATCAATATGTTCATAAAGGCATCTACATGTCTCTCCACAGGGGTTTTACTTAATGCGGGAGGCTGGGAGGTCTGGATATAACTTAACTGTCCATTAGTAGGTAGAACAATATAATGGGAATCACAGTGCACATACCAATTTGAACTCAACCTAGGTAACATGGATTCATCTCTGTGTTATAGGCCTGCTTCTGAAAAACACAATGTAGTGCTCCAAAAGCAGAACGATACTTTCAGAATACCATGTTATGTTTGTAAATAGAGAGACAGATAGATATACAGAAATCAAAAATCTGAAAACGGTCTGGAAGTGTACATGTCAATAACTTACAATGTCAGTAGTGGGGGATTAATAGCAGACCAAGAAGACTGTATCTGCATGCGAAATGGTTCAATTTTTAAAGAGTTTTTTAAATGACAATGGACAAAATATTCAAAGGGTTACAGTAAGTGTTGAGGAGTGACTTGGTAAAAGGAGCACAGAGGTGAGAAAGGATTAAGTAGAGTTCAATAGAATCAGGTATAATATCTGTACACAGGACTCCATGAACAGGAGCAAAGGGGAAACTTAAAGAAATCATAAGGACTAAGGGGAGATCAGGATTAGGGGGGCTTGTAGGAAGAGCTGGAAAAAACCAAAGCATCCAATGGGCAGAAAATGTGGAAGAAAAGGCCTCACAGGTGGTAAACTGATCCATCTCTCCCTGGTAGTTCAACTGTATGAATAAGAGAGGCCGGCTAAGTGGGAAAGTACTTGGAAACTCTGTTCATACAGACAACAGAAAGTGCCACCAGAGTGAAAAAAGTAAACCTAGTAAGGCAGCTTAGCCCCTTCCCCTTGGTATTTTATGCCACCTATATTTCTTGCTGTGCCTCTGTTCATATACACTGATACGTGTTAGGTCCAAAGGCAGTGACAAACATTGTTACATGTATTGAGGAATCCTCCCAGTTCCACAAAGCACAGCCATTTTACTTAGTGTTCTCAATACCTTCTTTTCGACTCTCATCTCGTTTGAAGAAACACTTTCAGAGGAAAGAAGTTCTCCCTAAGCCACTTGTGTCCTTAAGTAAACTATGAATTAAGTGGTATTTCAAGGTGTTTGGGCTGATTCCTCCACATGGCCCGTGAAACCTAGAAAAGTGTCATTCACCAACAGGCATTACATCTTCAATGAGTCCTGTTCTTTGCACACCAGGGTCACCTTATTGTCCATTTAATGGTCAGAAAAGCAGTGTTACAGTGAGTATCCTTTTTAGTAGTAGGACTAAAGTGTTTTGGACTCGCATGTTCAGATACTGAAAAGGCTCAGGGAAGTCCACTTGAAAGCTGGTCATTCGATACAGGTGCTGGAGAGGAAAACAAGCTACTCTCATTTGGCAACTTTGAGACAGTGATACAGCTCTGGCCATGTAAGAGTAAATAACAACAGGTCTAATCATGCATGGTGGCCTATGGGCTTGGAACTTGCATGCTTACAAAACCAGTGATGACTTGTGCATCTTCTCCTTCGAACCTCATATGTGACTCATCAACAAGTCAAGTGCTAACTTGGGAGGAAAACAATGTTGGGATGACCTTTTGGTACATCAAGCCATGAACTCGTTGTCTTAACATCAACAATGTAATTCACGTTCATGATTTACATCCATTTCAGAGAGTCATATCCATCCTTCTCTTGGCTATATATTTATAAGGACCACCCAGCTTCCTTAGATGTTTTCAAGCCCAAGAAAAGTCCAAAAAAAAAAAAAACATCTGAAAGAAAAGTTTGAAGAATTTTCAACAAATACTAGTCTAGAAATGCTGACCTGAAAACCAACTGACGTTTTCAATACCCTCTTTTTGGGAACATTTTCTGTGCCGTGCTTCTCAAAAATGACTTGTCATAACTGATTTGTGCCCATGTTAGCAACTCTTCTGAAATTACTGAAAGTAGGCTAATGTGAGAGTTTCTCTTTAGAGATAATTCAAATTACTTGCGTAGGAAGTGGCAGCAGGTCTGGGGATGTTGTAGCTCACTGGCAGTGACCTTGCCTAGCTTGGGGCTGGCCTGCCATGGATTTTCACCCCAAACACTTGCAAGAAAAAAAAAGGGACGGAAGGGAGAGAAAAAGTTGGAAGGGAGGGAGGCAAAGTTGGAGGGATGGAGGGAGGTAGAAAAGAAGGAAGAAGAAAAGGAGAAAAACCAGGAAGGGAGGAAGGAAGCAAGGAAGGAGGAAATAGGGAGAGTACAAGGGCAGGGAAAGGACTGAGTCACTAAAACTAAAGGCCAAAAAAACAAAAAACAAAAAATAAAATAAAATAAAATAAAACAAAAGGCAAGCGACACAAAGACCAATATAGGCCTTGAAAGCTGTTTGAACAGTTTAGACAGCTTTAGAATTTGAGTGACATCAAACTGAATGTTATGATGACT
Organism: Callospermophilus lateralis; assembly: GCF_048772815.1. Lineage (NCBI taxonomy): Eukaryota > Metazoa > Chordata > Mammalia > Rodentia > Sciuridae > Callospermophilus > Callospermophilus lateralis. Next base: position 43,932 of record NW_027513825.1, on the reverse strand, counting down.
GGATGGAATCTTCCTACTAAGCCCCGCCTTGGCCTGGCCTAAACCAAATTAAGGGGTGTGTGGCATGGGGAGGAATTCTCTCTGGCTGGAGTGGGAGGGACCTAAACCTGTGGCACTTGAGGATGCACTGGGTAGGGAAGGGGACAAGACTCCCCTGATGGGCAGTGGAGCACAACAAGGCTCCTGGGAGCCCTTGATCATGGCTCCCACCAACATACGCCCACCACCTGCCATACGACACACCCTGAAGGGGATCGCAGTGGTCTGCTCCGTTGCCTGGTGCAGGTTGGAGTTCCTGACCAAACACCTGAGTGTCCACAGCCTGCGTTGGCCTGCCTGGGCAGGCTGTGGTTGTGGTGGCAAGAGCCAAAGCCGTCTTGGTGTGATGGAGGAGCCAAGGGCTGCCTCTCAGCCATACTAGTGGGTGGTTCTGGAAGAAGCACCAACGGTTGTGGCAGCATTGTCCGAAGACATGAATCCAGGCCATCTTCCTTATGGCTTTCCTTGGGAGTTGGTGATGTGTACAGCTCTTAGATTTTTGGCTGTTCTCTTACTTTTCTGGAGATGTTTTCAGTCGGTTAGTAGCAGGCTTTACGTGGGAAGAGAAAAAAAGCTGGCTGTAAATCTTGCGGGACTTATTGAAAAAAAGTGTGGACTTCTTGAAAAAGTGAGCCTTGTTGAAAAAGAACATGAAGGCTTAGCCTCATCTTTAAAGGACTGCAGGTTTGAGAAGGGTTCAAGGGAAGCACAACATCTGGAGGCAACCTACGAAAAGCTGCATTGGTCCGAATCCAGCCATGGCGTTGAAATGCTCTTTCTAGAAGAAGAGCTCAAAGCACAGAAGGCTAAACATGGTCAACAGGATGAAATGAGGGCGCATCTATCAAGAAGGATACAGTCCCTCCAAGGTGAATCTGAAACCCTCAGATCACAAATAGCTGAAGCTAAAACAAGCTGGAGACTCTTTCAAGTGAATGAGGAAGAACTGAAGCTGGCAATCAAAGGGGTGCCTTGTTTCCAGTTGACCCAAGGAGTCAGTTCATGAGAAGAGGACCTTTTTTTTTCCTCCACCTCTCCGAGGAAACTTGTATGGGAACCTGGAGATTATTTTCCACCTGGCCCGCCACCCACTCCATTTCCAATGCGAAGTGTCTATGCAGGGAGAGGGTTTTCCTCTCAATCTTCCCCCAAGAGCTGGAATTCAGCCCTCTACACCCGCATTCTGAAAGTACAAGTGATTTCCCTGAAGGGTTCCTTCCACTTGCAAATGAGCCTGTTACTCAACATCCAGAACCAATCAAGAAACGTCATACTGTTGCTCTCTCTTCAAACGTAATTTGACTTTTCTCTCATTTTTAGTTTTTAAGTAACTGCTTTTACTTCAGTAATTGACTATACTTTGGCTCCAATTGAAGCTCAATGAAACTATAATTCTTAAGATAGTATTTTGTAAATAAAGATGGTTTACATAGGAAGCTTATGAGTAAATTATTCCTATTTTGTTTTATTCAAGAGTACAGCATTTAATCTGATGAACTCACTATTACATAAACAAGAATGGGAGTTCTAGGTACTTGTGATCTAGCTGATGGAAATATATTTGAAACTCCCAACAAAGAAGTGTATTTAGTATGACTGTAGCAAATGTGAAGTGACTTTAGGCTTAATGAAAAATTGTCACTGATTTTCAGACTGGTTGGGCATATCAGCTAGTTTTTCCATATCAGAATAACTAGAGCATGGGAGGACTATAGGAGGGAACACAAGTAAACATGTCACGGAAATAGGAGACCTCAACTACAAAGAAAAATGAAGACCTCTTTTTTATATTTGTTGCTGAGAACATTACATAGCTCTTGAGATATCATATTTCCCACATTAGATTCAAGTGAGTTATGAACTCCCATTGTTACCCCATATACAGATTGCACAATCACATTGTTTACACATCCACATTTTTAAAAAATGCCATATTAGTAACTGTTCTATTCTGCTACCTTTTCTATCCTCTACTCTCCCCCCTCTCCTGCCCTCCCATCTTCTCTCTCTTTCCCAGCTGCTGTAATTTAACGTTTGGGAATTGGAAACCACACTTTAAACTCACTCTGCTCCCCATTTTCCCTTCTGTCAAATTACTCAACATCTTCCTCTATTTCTCCTCCTCCTTCTCCTCTTCCTCCTCCTCCTTATACCTATAATTCATTCATCATACACTCATGCATTGCTTCATTCATTCACATTCATTCAACACATATGGTGTTTTGGATCCTACTCAGGACCTTTGAAAGTGCGAAGCCAGCACTCTAGTGCTGAGCCAAAACCCCAGCACCTGTCTTTTTGATTTTATGACTGTTTATATGAAATTCAGAATTGCATTCTGCCATGGTTCACGGTTATGTGGATTGACCTAGTCCTTGTTTTCTCAGAGACATTTGGAAAATATATATGAATTATTAGGAGATTGAAATGAAGAAAAAAAGTGGAAATTCCCCAATTTCTTATTCTTAGATTCCATACTCTGACGCTGCCTACCTACTATAAAAACTTTTAAACTCTTACTCCCCATTTCTATATCATTGCCAACAAGTGAACATTCACTGCCCTACAACAAACCAGAGAACGCACATTGAACAATGTTTCCCCAGTAGAGACCAAGGCACAATTCTTATTAAAAGAATACCTTAGTCATGAATTAATAGTGAAAGCTTTATTTGAGTGTTAAATGTGCTCTAATTATGTGTTTGTGTTTGTTGATGTGTGTGTGTGTGAGGGGGGGTGTGTGTTTGTGTGTAAAACATGCACTGAGGTGTAAAATAAATGCAGGATTGCAACGGCCTTCTTAAAAATAAGAAGCAGCTTTATCACATTTGAAGCCCAGGGAAGAATCCGCCTGATACTTGACCTACAATTAATTGAAATGTGAAAAATTCAGGCCTAAAAAAACAAAGAAAACAAACAGAATAAATCTAATCAGTCTGTCTCACCTGATTAGATGTCCCCTGCCATGGGCTGTGTAAAATACATGGAGGATCCCGCACTGATTGTTATCTAGAATGACTTCTGCCTGAACTACTATTGGAGAATAGTTGCTGATGTACTGTGGTTCTTATACCAGTAAACTGGAATGAAGGTAACTTCAGGCTGCAAAGGAATCAATTGATTTTACTAACTGGTTTTTGGAAAACACTGCCATGAAAAATTATCAATATGTTCATAAAGGCATCTACATGTCTCTCCACAGGGGTTTTACTTAATGCGGGAGGCTGGGAGGTCTGGATATAACTTAACTGTCCATTAGTAGGTAGAACAATATAATGGGAATCACAGTGCACATACCAATTTGAACTCAACCTAGGTAACATGGATTCATCTCTGTGTTATAGGCCTGCTTCTGAAAAACACAATGTAGTGCTCCAAAAGCAGAACGATACTTTCAGAATACCATGTTATGTTTGTAAATAGAGAGACAGATAGATATACAGAAATCAAAAATCTGAAAACGGTCTGGAAGTGTACATGTCAATAACTTACAATGTCAGTAGTGGGGGATTAATAGCAGACCAAGAAGACTGTATCTGCATGCGAAATGGTTCAATTTTTAAAGAGTTTTTTAAATGACAATGGACAAAATATTCAAAGGGTTACAGTAAGTGTTGAGGAGTGACTTGGTAAAAGGAGCACAGAGGTGAGAAAGGATTAAGTAGAGTTCAATAGAATCAGGTATAATATCTGTACACAGGACTCCATGAACAGGAGCAAAGGGGAAACTTAAAGAAATCATAAGGACTAAGGGGAGATCAGGATTAGGGGGGCTTGTAGGAAGAGCTGGAAAAAACCAAAGCATGCAATGGGCAGAAAATGTGGAAGAAAAGGCCTCACAGGTGGTAAACTGATCCATCTCTCCCTGGTAGTTCAACTGTATGAATAACAGAGAGGCCGGCTAAGTGGGAAAGTACTTGGAAACTCTGTTCATACAGACAACAGAAAGTGCCACCAGAGTGAAAAAAGTAAACCTAGTAAGGCAGCTTAGCCCCTTCCCCTTGGTGTTTTATGCCAGCTATCTTTCTTGCTGTGCCTCTGTTCATATACACTGATACGTGTTAGGTCCAAAGGCAGTGACAAACATTGTTACATGTATTGAGGAATCCTCCCAGTTCCACAAAGCACAGCCATTTTACTTAGTGTTCTCAATACCTTCTTTTCGACTCTCATCTCGTTTGAAGAAACACTTTCAGAGGAAAGAAGTTCTCCCTAAGCCACATGTGTCCTTAAGTAAACTATGAATTAAGTGGTATTTCAAGGTGTTTGGGCTGATTCCTCCACATGGCCCGTGAAACCTAGAAAAGTGTCATTCACCAACAGGCATTACATCTTCAATGAGTCCTGTTCTTTGCACACCAGGGTCACCTTATTGTCCATTTAATGGTCAGAAAAACAGTGTTACAGTGAGTATCCTTTTTAGTAGTAGGACTAAAGTGTTTTGGACTCGCATGTTCAGATACTGAAAAGGCTCAGGGAAGTCCACTTGAAAGCTGGTCATTCGATACAGGTGCTGGAGAGGAAAACAAGCTACTCTCATTTGGCAAATTTGAGACAGTGATACAGCTCTGGCCATGTAAGTGTAAATAACAACAGGTCTAATCATGCATGGTGGCCTATGGGCTTGGAACTTGCATGCTTACAAAACCAGTGATGACTTGTGCATCTTCTCCTTCGAACCTCATATGTGACTCATCAACAAGTCAAGTGCTAACTTGGGAGGAAAACAATGTTGGGATGACCTTTTGGTACATCAAGCCATGAACTCGTTGTCTTAACATCAACAACATAATTCACGTTCATGATTTACATCCATTTCAGAGAGTCATATCCATCCTTCTCTTGGCTATATATTTATAAGGACCAGCCAGCTTCCTTAGATGTTTTCAAGCCCAAGAAAAGTCCAAAAAAAAAAACAAACATCTGAAAGAAGAGTTTCAAGAATTTTCAACAAATACTAGTCTAGAAATGCTGACCTGAAAACCAAATGACGTTTTCAATACCCTCTTTTTGGGAACATTTTCTGTGCCGTGCTTCTCAAAAATGACTTGTCATAACTGATTTGTGCCCATGTTAGCAACTCTTCTGAAATTACTGAAAGTAGACTAATGTGAGAGTTTCTCTTTAGAGATAATTCAAATTACTTGCGTAGGAAGTGGCAGCAGGTCTGGGGATGTTGTAGCTCACTGGCAGTGACCTTGCCTAGCTTGGGGCTGGCCTGCCATGGATTTTCACCGCAAACCCTTGCAAAAAAAAAAAAAGGGACAGAAGGGAGAGAAAAAGTTGGAAGGGAAGGAGGCAAAGTTGGAGGGATGGAGGGAGGTAGAAAAGAAGGAAGAAGAAAAGGAGAAAAACCAGGAAGGGAGGAAGGAAGCAAGGAAGGAGGAAATAGGGAGAGTACAAGGGCAGGGAAAGGACTGAGTCACTAAAACTAAAGGCCAAAAAAAAATAAATAAAATAAAATAAAATAAAACAAAAGGCAAGCGACACAAAGACCAATATAGGCCTTGAAAGCTGTTTGAACAGTTTAGACAGCTTTAGAATTTGAGTGACATCAAACTGAATGTTATGATGACTGGATGGAATCTTCCTACTAAGCCCCGCCTTGGCCTGGCCTAAACCAAATCAAGGGGTGTGTGGCATGGGGAGGAATTCTCCCTGGCTGGAGTAGGAGGGACCTAAACCTGTGGCACTTGAGGATGCACTGGGTAGGGAAGGGGACAAGACTCCCCTGATGGGCAGTTGAGCACAACAAGGCTCCTGGGAGCCCTTGATCATGGCTCCCACCAACATACGCCCACCACCTGCCATACGCACACACCCTGAAGGGGATCGCAGTGGTCTGCTCCGTTGCCTGGTGCAGGTTGGAGTTCCTGACCAAACACCTGAGTGTCCACAGCCTGCGTTGGCCTGCCTGGGCAGGCTGTGGTTGTGGTGGCAAGAGCCAAAGCCGTCTTGGTGTGATGGAGGAGCCAAGAGCTGCCTCTCAGCCATACTAGTGGGTGGTTCTGGAAGAAGCACCAACGGTTGTGGCAGCATTGTCCGAAGACATGAAGCCAGGCCATCTTCCTTATGGCTTTCCTTGGGAGTTGGTGATGTGTACAGCTCTTAGATTTTTGGCTGTTCTCTTACTTTTCTGGAGATGTTTTCAGTCGGTTAGTAGCAGGCTTTACGTGGGAAGAGAAAAAAAGCTGGCTGTAAATCTTGCGGGACTTATTGAAAAAAAGTGTGGACTTCTTGAAAAAGTGAGCCTTGTTGAAAAAGAACATGAAGGCTTAGCCTCATCTTTAAAGGACTGCAGGTTTGAGAAGGGTTCAAGGGAAGCACAACATCTGGAGGCAACCTACGAAAAGCTGCATTGGTCCGAATCCAGCCATGGCGTTGAAATGCTCTCTCTAGAAGAAGAGCTCAAAGCACAGAAGGCTAAACATGGTCAACAGGATGAAATGAGGGCGCATCTATCAAGAAGGATACAGTCTCTCCAAGGTGAATCTGAAACACTCAGATCACAAATAGCTGAAGCTAAAACAAGCTGGAGACTCTTTCAAGTGAATGAGGAAGAACTGAAGCTGGCAATCAAAGGGGTGCCTTGTTTCCAGTTGACCCAAGGAGTCAGTTCATGAGAAGAGGACCTTTTTTTTTCCTCCACCTCTCCGAGGAAACTTGTATGGGAACCTGGAGATTATTTTCCACCTGGCCCGCCACCCACTCCATTTCCAATGCGAAGTGTCTATGCAGGGAGAGGGTTTTCCTCTCAATCTTCCCCCAAGAGCTGGAATTCAGCCCTCTACACCCGCATTCTGAAAGTACAAGTGATTTCCCTGAAGGGTTCCTTCCACTTGCAAATGAGCCTGTTACTCAACATCCAGAACCAATCAAGAAACGTCATATGGTTGCTCTCTCTTCAAATGTAATTTGACTTTTCTCTCATTTTTAGTTTTTAAGTAACTGCTTTTACTTCAGTAATTGACTATACTTTGGCTCCAATTGAAGCTCAATGAAACTATAATTCTTAAGATAGTATTTTGTAAATAAAGATGGTTTACATAAGAAGCTTATGAGTAAATTATTCCTATTTTGTTTTATTCAAGAGTACAGCATTTAATCTGATGAACTCACTATTACATAAACAAGAATGGGAGTTCTAGGTACTTGTGATCTAGCTGATGGAAATATATTTGAAACTCCCAACAAAGAAGTGTATTTAGTATGACTGTAGCAAATGTGAAGTGACTTTAGGCTTAATGAAAAATTGTCACTGATTTTCAGACTGGTTGGGCATATCAGCTAGTTTTTCCATATCAGAATAACTAGAGCATGGGAGGACTATAGGAGGGAACACAAGTAAACATGTCACGGAAATAGGAGACCTCAACTACAAAGAAAAATGAAGACCTCTTTTTTATATTTGTTGCTGAGAACATTACATAGCTCTTGAGATATCATATTTCCCACATTAGATTCAAGTGAGTTATGAACTCCCATTGTTACCCCATATACAGATTGCACAATCACATTGTTTACACATCCACATTTTTACAAAATGCCATATTAGTAACTGTTCTATTCTGCTACCTTTTCTATCCTCTACTCTCCCCCCTCTCCTGCCCTCCCATCTTCTCCTTCTTTCCCAGCTGCTGTAATTTAACGTTTGGGAATTGGAAACCACACTTTAAACTCACTCTGCTCCCCATTTTCCCTTCTGTCAAATTACTCAACATCTTCTTCTATTTCTCCTCCTCCTTCTCCTCTTCCTCCTCCTCCTTATACCTATAATTCATTCATCATACACTCATGCATGGCTTCATTCATTCACATTCATTCAACACATATGGTGTTGGGGATCCTACTCAGGACCTTTGAAAGTGCGAAGCCAGCACTCTAGTGCTGAGCCAAAACCCCAGCACCTGTCTTTTTGATTTTATGACTGTTTATATGAAATTCAGAATTGCATTCTGCCATGGTTCACAGTTATGTGGATTGACCTAGTCCTTGTTTTCTCAGAGACATTTGGAAAATATATATGAATTATTAGGAGATTGAAATGAAGAAAAAAAGTGGAAATTCCCCAATTTCTTATTCTTAGATTCCATACTCTGACGCTGCCTACCTACTATAAAAACTTTTAAACTCTTACTCCCCATTTCTATATCATTGCCAACAAGTGAACATTCACTGCCCTACAACAAACCAGAGAACGCACATTGAACAATGTTTCCCCAGTAGAGACCAAGGCACAATTCTTATTAAAAGAATACCTTAGTCATGAATTAATAGTGAAAGCTTTATTTGAGCGTTAAATGTGCTCTAATTATGTGTTTGTGTTTGTTGATGTGTGTGTGTGTGAGGGGGGGTGTGTGTTTGTGTGTAAAACATGCACTGAGGTGTAAAATAAATGCAGGATTGCAACGGCCTTCTTAAAAATAAGAAGCAGCTTTATCACATTTGAAGCCCAGGGAAGAATCCGCCTGATACTTGACCTACAATTAATTGAAATTTGAAAAATTCAGGCCTAAAAAAACAAAGAAAACAAACAGAATAAATCTAATCAGTCTGTCTCACCTGATTAGATGTCCCCTGCCATGGGCTGTGTAAAATACATGGAGGATCCCGCACTGATTGTTATCTAGAATGACTTCTGCCTGAACTACTATTGGAGAATAGTTGCTGATGTACTGTGGTTCTTATACCAGTAAACTGGAATGAAGGTAACTTCAGGCTGCAAAGGAATCAATTGATTTTACTAACTGGTTTTTGGAAAACACTGCCATGAAAAATTATCAATATGTTCATAAAGGCATCTACATGTCTCTTCACAGGGGTTTTACTTAATGCGGGAGGCTGGGAGGTCTGGATATAACTTAACTGTCCATTAGTAGGTAGAACAATATAATGGGAATCACAGTGCACATACCAATTTGAACTCAACCTAGGTAACATGGATTCATCTCTGTGTTATAGGCCTGCTTCTGAAAAACACAATGTAGTGCTCCAAAAGCAGAACGATACTTTCAGAATACCATGTTATGTTTGTAAATAGAGAGACAGATAGATATACAGAAATCAAAAATCTGAAAACGGTCTGGAAGTGTACATGTCAATAACTTACAATGTCAGTAGTGGGGGATTAATAGCAGACCAAGAAGACTGTATCTGCATGCGAAATGGTTCAATTTTTAAAGAGTTTTTTAAATGACAATGGACAAAATATTCAAAGGGTTACAGTAAGTGTTGAGGAGTGACTTGGTAAAAGGAGCACAGAGGTGAGAAAGGATTAAGTAGAGTTCAATAGAATCAGGTATAATATCTGTACACAGGACTCCATGAACAGGAGCAAAGGGGAAACTTAAAGAAATCATAAGGACTAAGGGGAGATCAGGATTAGGGGGGCTTGTAGGAAGAGCTGGAAAAAACCAAAGCATCCAATGGGCAGAAAATGTGGAAGAAAAGGCCTCACAGGTGGTAAACTGATCCATCTCTCCCTGGTAGTTCAACTGTATGAATAACAGAGAGGCCGGCTAAGTGGGAAAGTACTTGGAAACTCTGTTCATACAGACAACAGAAAGTGCCACCAGAGTGAAAAAAGTAAACCTAGTAAGGAAGCTTAGCCCCTTCCCCTTGGTGTTTTATGCCACCTATATTTCTTGCTGTGCCTCTGTTCATATACACTGATACGTGTTAGGTCCAAAGGCAGTGACAAACATTGTTACATGTATTGAGGAATCCTCCCAGTTCCACAAAGCACAGCCATTTTACTTAGTGTTCTCAATACCTTCTTTTCGACTCTCATTTCGTTTGAAGAAACACTTTCAGAGGAAAGAAGTTCTCCCTAAGCCACATGTGTCCTTAAGTAAACTATGAATTAAGTGGTATTTCAAGGTGTTTGGGCTGATTCCTCCACATGGCCCGTGAAACCTAGAAAAGTGTCATTCACCAACAGGCCTTACATCTTCAATGAGTCCTGTTCTTTGCACACCAGGGTCACCTTATTGTCCATTTAATGGTCAGAAAAACAGTGTTACAGTGAGTATCCTTTTTAGTAGTAGGACTAAAGTGTTTTGGACTCGCATGTTCAGATACTGAAAAGGCTCAGGGAAGTCCACTTGAAAGCTGGTCATTCGATACAGGTGCTGGAGAGGAAAACAAGCTACTCTCATTTGGCAACTTTGAGACAGTGATACAGCTCTGGCCATGTAAGTGTAAATAACAACAGGTCTAATCATGCATGGTGGCCTATGGGCTTGGAACTTGCATGCTTACAAAACCAGTGATGACTTGTGCATCTTCTCCTTCGAACCTCATATGTGACTCATCAACAAGTCAAGTGCTAACGTGGGAGGAAAACAATGTTGGGATGACCTTTTGGTACATCAAGCCATGAACTCGTTGTCTTAACATCAACAATATAATTCACGTTCATGATTTACATCCATTTCAGAGAGTCATATCCATCCTTCTCTTGGCTATATATTTATAAGGACCAGCCAGCTTCCTTAGATGTTTTCAAGCCCAAGAAAAGTCCAAAAAAAAAAAAAAATCTGAAAGAAGAGTTTCAAGAATTTTCAACAAATACTAGTCTAGAAATGCTGACCTGAAAACCAACTGACGTTTTCAATACCCTCTTTTTGGGAACATTTTCTGTGCCGTGCTTCTCAAAAATGACTTGTCATAACTGATTTGTGCCCATGTTAGCAACTCTTCTGAAATTACTGAAAGTAGACTAATGTGAGAGTTTTTCTTTAGAGATAATTCAAATTACTTGCGTAGGAAGTGGCAGCAGGTCTGGGGATGTTGTAGCTCACTGGCAGTGACCTTGCCTAGCTTGGGGCTGGCCTGCCATGGATTTTCACCGCAAACCCTTGCAAAAAAAAAAAAGGGACAGAAGGGAGAGAAAAAGTTGGAAGGGAGGGAGGCAAAGTTGGAGGGATGGAGGGAGGTAGAAAAGAAGGAAGAAGAAAAGGAGAAAAACCAGGAAGGGAGGAAGGAAGCAAGGAAGGAGGAAATAGGGAGAGTACAAGGGCAGGGAAAGGACTGAGTCACTAAAACTAAAGGCCAAAAAAAAATAAAATAAAATAAAATAAAATAAAACAAAAGGCAAGCGACACAAAGACCAATATAGGCCTTGAAAGCTGTTTGAACAGTTTAGACAGCTTTAGAATTTGAGTGACATCAAACTGAATGTTATGATGACTGGATGGAATCTTCCTACTAAGCCCCGCCTTGGCCTGGCCTAAACCAAATCAAGGGGTGTGTGGCATGGGGAGGAATTCTCTCTGGCTGGAGTGGGAGGGACCTAAACCTGTGGCACTTGAGGATGCACTGGGTAGGGAAGGGGACAAGACTCCCCTGATAGGCAGTTGAGCACAACAAGGCTCCTGGGAGCCCTTGATCATGGCTCCCACCAACATACGCCCACCACCTGCCATACGCACACACCCTGAAGGGGATCGCAGTGGTCTGCTCCGTTGCCTGGTGCAGGTTGGAGTTCCTGACCAAACACCTGAGTGTCCACAGCCTGCGTTGGCCTGCCTGGGCAGGCTGTGGTTGTGGTGGCAAGAGCCAAAGCCGTCTTGGTGTGATGGAGGAGCCAAGAGCTGCCTCTCAGCCATACTAGTGGGTGGTTCTGGAAGAAGCACCAACGGTTGTGGCAGCATTGTCCGAAGACATGAAGCCAGGCCATCTTCCTTATGGCTTTCCTTGGGAGTTGGTGATGTGTACAGCTCTTAGATTTTTGGCTGTTCTCTTACTTTTCTGGAGATGTTTTCAGTCGGTTAGTAGCAGGCTTTACGTGGGAAGAGAAAAAAAGCTGGCTGTAAATCTTGCGGGACTTATTGAAAAAAAGTGTGGACTTCTTGAAAAAGTGAGCCTTGTTGAAAAAGAACATGAAGGCTTAGCCTCATCTTTAAAGGACTGCAGGTTTGAGAAGGGTTCAAGGGAAGCACAACATCTGGAGGCAACCTACGAAAAGCTGCATTGGTCCGAATCCAGCCATGGCGTTGAAATGCTCTCTCTAGAAGAAGAGCTCAAAGCACAGAAGGCTAAACATGGTCAACAGGATGAAATGAGGGCGCATCTATCAAGAAGGATACAGTCTCTCCAAGGTGAATCTGAAACACTCAGATCACAAATAGCTGAAGCTAAAACAAGCTGGAGACTCTTTCAAGTGAATGAGGAAGAACTGAAGCTGGCAATCAAAGGGGTGCCTTGTTTCCAGTTGACCCAAGGAGTCAGTTCATGAGAAGAGGACCTTTTTTTTTCCTCCACCTCTCCGAGGAAACTTGTATGGGAACCTGGAGATTATTTTCCACCTGGCCCGCCACCCACTCCATTTCCAATGCGAAGTGTCTATGCAGGGAGAGGGTTTTCCTCTCAATCTTCCCCCAAGAGCTGGAATTCAGCCCTCTACACCCGCATTCTGAAAGTACAAGTGATTTCCCTGAAGGGTTCCTTCCACTTGCAAATGAGCCTGTTACTCAACATCCAGAACCAATCAAGAAACGTCATACTGTTGCTCTCTCTTCAAATGTAATTTGACTTTTCTCTCATTTTTAGTTTTTAAGTAACTGCTTTTACTTCAGTAATTGACTATACTTTGGCTCCAATTGAAGCTCAATGAAACTATAATTCTTAAGATAGTATTTTGTAAATAAAGATGGTTTACATAGGAAGCTTATGAGTAAATTATTCCTATTTTGTTTTATTCAAGAGTACAGCATTTAATCTGATGAACTCACTATTACATAAACAAGAATGGGAGTTCTAGGTACTTGTGATCTAGCTGATGGAAATATATTTGAAACTCCCAACAAAGAAGTGTATTTAGTATGACTGTAGCAAATGTGAAGTGACTTTAGGCTTAATGAAAAATTGTCACTGATTTTCAGACTGGTTGGGCATATCAGCTAGTTTTTCCATATCAGAATAACTAGAGCATGGGAGGACTATAGGAGGGAACACAACTAAACATGTCACGGAAATAGGAGACCTCAACTACAAAGAAAAATGAAGACCTCTTTTTTATATTTGTTGCTGAGAACATTACATAGCTCTTGAGATATCATATTTCCCACATTAGATTCAAGTGAGTTATGAACTCCCATTGTTACCCCATATACAGATTGCACAATCACATTGTTTACACATCCACATTTTTAAAAAATGCCATATTAGTAACTGTTCTATTCTGCTACCTTTTCTATCCTCTACTCTCCCCCCTCTCCTGCCCTCCCATCTTCTCTCTCTTTCCCAGCTGCTGTAATTTAATGTTTGGGAATTGGAAACCACACTTTAAACTCACTCTGCTCCCCATTTTCCCTTCTGTCAAATTACTCAACATCTTCTTCTATTTCTCCTCCTCCTTCTCCTCTTCCTCCTCCTCCTTATACCTTTAATTCATTCATCATACACTCATGCATTGCTTCATTCATTCACATTCATTCAACACATATGGTGTTTTGGATGCTACTCAGGACCTTTGAAAGTGCGAAGCCAGCACTCTAGTGCTGAGCCAAAACCCCAGCACCTGTCTTTTTGATTTTATGACTGTTTATATGAAATTCAGAATTGCATTCTGCCATGGTTCACGGTTATGTGGATTGACCTAGTCCTTGTTTTCTCAGAGACATTTGGAAAATATATATGAATTATTAGGAGATTGAAATGAAGAAAAAAAGTGGAAATTCCCCAATTTCTTATTCTTAGATTCCATACTCTGATGCTGCCTACCTACTATAAAAACTTTTAAACTCTTACTCCCCATTTCTATATCATTGCCAACAAGTGAACATTCACTGCCCTACAACAAACCAGAGAACGCACATTGAACAATGTTTCCCCAGTAGAGACCAAGGCACAATTCTTATTAAAAGAATACCTTAGTCATGAATTAATAGTGAAAGCTTTATTTGAGTGTTAAATGTGCTCTAATTATGTGTTTGTGTTTGTTGATGTGTGTGTGTGTGAGGGGGGGTGTGTGTTTGTGTGTAAAACATGCACTGAGGTGTAAAATAAATGCAGGATTGCAACGGCCTTCTTAAAAATAAGAAGCAGCTTTATCACATTTGAAGCCCAGGGAAGAATCCGCCTGATACTTGACCTACAATTAATTGAAATGTGAAAAATTCAGGCCTAAAAAAACAAAGAAAACAAACAGAATAAATCTAATCAGTCTGTCTCACCTGATTAGATGTCCCCTGCCATGGGCTGTGTAAAATACATGGAGGATCCCGCACTGATTGTTATCTAGAATGACTTCTGCCTGAACTACTATTGGAGAATAGTTGCTGATGTACTGTGGTTCTTATACCAGTAAACTGGAATGAAGGTAACTTCAGGCTGCAAAGGAATCAATTGATTTTACTAACTGGTTTTTGGAAAACACTGCCATGAAAAATTATCAATATGTTCATAAAGGCATCTACATGTCTCTCCACAGGGGTTTTACTTAATGCGGGAGGCTGGGAGGTCTGGATATAACTTAACTGTCCATTAGTAGGTAGAACAATATAATGGGAATCACAGTGCACATACCAATTTGAACTCAACCTAGGTAACATGGATTCATCTCTGTGTTATAGGCCTGCTTCTGAAAAACACAATGTAGTGCTCCAAAAGCAGAACGATACTTTCAGAATACCATGTTATGTTTGTAAATAGAGAGACAGATAGATATACAGAAATCAAAAATCTGAAAACGGTCTGGAAGTGTACATGTCAATAACTTACAATGTCAGTAGTGGGGGATTAATAGCAGACCAAGAAGACTGTATCTGCATGCGAAATGGTTCAATTTTTAAAGAGTTTTTTAAATGACAATGGACAAAAAATTCAAAGGGTTACAGTAAGTGTTGAGGAGTGACTTGGTAAAAGGAGCACAGAGGTGAGAAAGGATTAAGTAGAGTTCAATAGAATCAGGTATAATATCTGTACACAGGACTCCATGAACAGGAGCAAAGGGGAAACTTAAAGAAATCATAAGGACTAAGGGGAGATCAGGATTAGGGGGGCTTTTAGGAAGAGCTGGAAAAAACCAAAGCATGCAATGGGCAGAAAATGTGGAAGAAAAGGCCTCACAGGTGGTAAACTGATCCATCTCTCCCTGGTAGTTCAACTGTATGAATAACAGAGAGGCCGGCTAAGTAGGAAAGTACTTGGAAACTCTGTTCATACAGACAACAGAAAGTGCCACCAGAGTGAAAAAAGTAAACCTAGTAAGGCAGCTTAGCCCCTTCCCCTTGGTGTTTTATGCCACCTATATTTCTTGCTGTGCCTCTGTTCATATACACTGATACGTGTTAGGTCCAAAGGCAGTGACAAACATTGTTACATGTATTGAGGAATCCTCCCAGTTCCACAAAGCACAGCCATTTTACTTAGTGTTCTCAATACCTTCTTTTCGACTCTCATCTCGTTTGAAGAAACACTTTCAGAGGAAAGAAGTTCTCCCTAAGCCACATGTGTCCTTAAGTAAACTATGAATTAAGTGGTATTTCAAGGTGTTTGGGCTGATTCCTCCACATGGCCCGTGAAACCTAGAAAAGTGTCATTCACCAACAGGCATTACATCTTCAATGAGTCCTGTTCTTTGCACACCAGGGTCACCTTATTGTCCATTTAATGGTCAGAAAAACAGTGTTACAGTGAGTATCCTTTTTAGTAGTAGGACTAAAGTGTTTTGGACTCGCATGTTCAGATACTGAAAAGGCTCAGGGAAGTCCACTTGAAAGCTGGTCATTCGATACAGGTGCTGGAGAGGAAAACAAGCTACTCTCATTTGGCAACTTTGAGACAGTGATACAGCTCTGGCCATGTAAGTGTAAATAACAACAGGTCTAATCATGCATGGTGGCCTATGGGCTTGGAACTTGCATGCTTACAAAACCAGTGATGACTTGTGCATCTTCTCCTTCGAACCTCATATGTGACTCATCAACAAGTCAAGTGCTAACGTGGGAGGAAAACAATGTTGGGATGACCTTTTGGTACATCAAGCCATGAACTCGTTGTCTTAACATCAACAATATAATTCACGTTCATGATTTACATCCATTTCAGAGAGTCATATCCATCCTTCTCTTGGCTATATATTTATAAGGACCAGCCAGCTTCCTTAGATGTTTTCAAGCCCAAGAAAAGTCCAAAAAAAAAAAAAAATCTGAAAGAAGAGTTTCAAGAATTTTCAACAAATACTAGTCTAGAAATGCTGACCTGAAAACCAACTGACGTTTTCAATACCCTCTTTTTGGGAACATTTTCTGTGCCGTGCTTCTCAAAAATGACTTGTCATAACTGATTTGTGCCCATGTTAGCAACTCTTCTGAAATTACTGAAAGTAGACTAATGTGAGAGTTTCTCTTTAGAGATAATTCAAATTACTTGCGTAGGAAGTGGCAGCAGGTCTGGGGATGTTGTAGCTCACTGGCAGTGACCTTGCCTAGCTTGGGGCTGGCCTGCCATGGATTTTCACCGCAAACCCTTGCAAAAAAAAAAAAAGGGACAGAAGGGAGAGAAAAAGTTGGAAGGGAGGGAGGCAAAGTTGGAGGGATGGAGGGAGGTAGAAAAGAAGGAAGAAGAAAAGGAGAAAAACCAGGAAGGGAGGAAGGAAGCAAGGAAGGAGGAAATAGGGAGAGTACAAGGGCAGGGAAAGGACTGAGTCACTAAAACTAAAGGCCAAAAAAAAAATAAAATAAAATAAAATAAAATAAAACAAAAGGCAAGCGACACAAAGACCAATATAGGCCTTGAAAGCTGTTTGAACAGTTTAGACAGCTTTAGAATTTGAGTGACATCAAACTGAATGTTATGATGACTGGATGGAATCTTCCTACTAAGCCCCGCCTTGGCCTGGCCTAAGCCAAATCAAGGGGTGTGTGGCATGGGGAGGAATTCTCCCTGGCTGGAGTGGGAGGGACCTAAACCTGTGGCACTTGAGGATGCACTGGGTAGGGAAGGGGACAAGACTCCCCTGATGGGCAGTTGAGCACAACAAGGCTCCTGGGAGCCCTTGATCATGGCTCCCACCAACATACGCCCACCACCTGCCATACGCACACACCCTGAAGGGGATCGCAGTGGTCTGCTCCGTTGCCTGGTGCAGGTTGGAGTTCCTGACCAAACACCTGAGTGTCCACAGCCTGCGTTGGCCTGCCTGGGCAGGCTGTGGTTGTGGTGGCAAGAGCCAAAGCCGTCTTGGTGTGATGGAGGAGCCAAGAGCTGCCTCTCAGCCATACTAGTGGGTGGTTCTGGAAGAAGCACCAACGGTTGTGGCAGCATTGTCCGAAGACATGAAGCCAGGCCATCTTCCTTATGGCTTTCCTTGGGAGTTGGTGATGTGTACAGCTCTTAGATTTTTGGCTGTTCTCTTACTTTTCTGGAGATGTTTTCAGTCGGTTAGTAGCAGGCTTTACGTGGGAAGAGAAAAAAAGCTGGCTGTAAATCTTGCGGGAGTTATTGAAAAAAAGTGTGGACTTCTTGAAAAAGTGAGCCTTGTTGAAAAAGAACATGAAGGCTTAGCCTCATCTTTAAAGGACTGCAGGTTTGAGAAGGGTTCAAGGGAAGCACAACATCTGGAGGCAACCTACGAAAAGCTGCATTGGTCCGAATCCAGCCATGGCGTTGAAATGCTCTCTCTAGAAGAAGAGCTCAAAGCACAGAAGGCTAAACATGGTCAACAGGATGAAATGAGGGCGCATCTATCAAGAAGGATACAGTCTCTCCAAGGTGAATCTGAAACACTCAGATCACAAATAGCTGAAGCTAAAACAAGCTGGAGACTCTTTCAAGTGAATGAGGAAGAACTGAAGCTGGCAATCAAAGGGGTGCCTTGTTTCCAGTTGACCCAAGGAGTCAGTTCATGAGAAGAGGACCTTTTTTTTTCCTCCACCTCTCCGAGGAAACTTGTATGGGAACCTGGAGATTATTTTCCACCTGGCCCGCCACCCACTCCATTTCCAATGCGAAGTGTCTATGCAGGGAGAGGGTTTTCCTCTCAATCTTCCCCCAAGAGCTGGAATTCAGCCCTCTACACCCGCATTCTGAAAGTACAAGTGATTTCCCTGAAGGGTTCCTTCCACTTGCAAATGAGCCTGTTACTCAACATCCAGAACCAATCAAGAAACGTCATACTGTTGCTCTCTCTTCAAATGTAATTTGACTTTTCTCTCATTTTTAGTTTTTAAGTAACTGCTTTTACTTCAGTAATTGACTATACTTTGGGTCCAATTGAAGCTCAATGAAACTATAATTCTTAAGATAGTATTTTGTAAATAAAGATGGTTTACATAGGAAGCTTATGAGTAAATTATTCCTATTTTGTTTTATTCAAGAGTACAGCATTTAATCTGATGAACTCACTATTACATAAACAAGAATGGGAGTTCTAGGTACTTGTGATCTAGCTGATGGAAATATATTTGAAACTCCCAACAAAGAAGTGTATTTAGTATGACTGTAGCAAATGTGAAGTGACTTTAGGCTTAATGAAAAATTGTCACTGATTTTCAGACTGGTTGGGCATATCAGCTAGTTTTTCCATATCAGAATAACTAGAGCATGGGAGGACTATAGGAGGGAACACAACTAAACATGTCACGGAAATAGGAGACCTCAACTACAAAGAAAAATGAAGACCTCTTTTTTATATTTGTTGCTGAGAACATTACATAGCTCTTGAGATATCATATTTCCCACATTAGATTCAAGTGAGTTATGAACTCCCATTGTTACCCCATATACAGATTGCACAATCACATTGTTTACACATCCACATTTTTAAAAAATGCCATATTAGTAACTGTTCTATTCTGCTACCTTTTCTATCCTCTACTCTCCCCCCTCTCCTGCCCTCCCATCTTCTCTCTCTTTCCCAGCTGCTGTAATTTAATGTTTGGGAATTGGAAACCACACTTTAAACTCACTCTGCTCCCCATTTTCCCTTCTGTCAAATTACTCAACATCTTCTTCTATTTCTCCTCCTCCTTCTCCTCTTCCTCCTCCTCCTTATACCTTTAATTCATTCATCATACACTCATGCATTGCTTCATTCATTCACATTCATTCAACACATATGGTGTTTTGGATGCTACTCAGGACCTTTGAAAGTGCGAAGCCAGCACTCTAGTGCTGAGCCAAAACCCCAGCACCTGTCTTTTTGATTTTATGACTGTTTATATGAAATTCAGAATTGCATTCTGCCATGGTTCACGGTTATGTGGATTGACCTAGTCCTTGTTTTCTCAGAGACATTTGGAAAATATATATGAATTATTAGGAGATTGAAATGAAGAAAAAAAGTGGAAATTCCCCAATTTCTTATTCTTAGATTCCATACTCTGATGCTGCCTACCTACTATAAAAACTTTTAAACTCTTACTCCCCATTTCTATATCATTGCCAACAAGTGAACATTCACTGCCCTACAACAAACCAGAGAACGCACATTGAACAATGTTTCCCCAGTAGAGACCAAGGCACAATTCTTATTAAAAGAATACCTTAGTCATGAATTAATAGTGAAAGCTTTATTTGAGTGTTAAATGTGCTCTAATTATGTGTTTGTGTTTGTTGATGTGTGTGTGTGTGAGGGGGGGTGTGTGTTTGTGTGTAAAACATGCACTGAGGTGTAAAATAAATGCAGGATTGCAACGGCCTTCTTAAAAATAAGAAGCAGCTTTATCACATTTGAAGCCCAGGGAAGAATCCGCCTGATACTTGACCTACAATTAATTGAAATGTGAAAAATTCAGGCCTAAAAAAACAAAGAAAACAAACAGAATAAATCTAATCAGTCTGTCTCACCTGATTAGATGTCCCCTGCCATGGGCTGTGTAAAATACATGGAGGATCCCGCACTGATTGTTATCTAGAATGACTTCTGCCTGAACTACTATTGGAGAATAGTTGCTGATGTACTGTGGTTCTTATACCAGTAAACTGGAATGAAGGTAACTTCAGGCTGCAAAGGAATCAATTGATTTTACTAACTGGTTTTTGGAAAACACTGCCATGAAAAATTATCAATATGTTCATAAAGGCATCTACATGTCTCTCCACAGGGGTTTTACTTAATGCGGGAGGCTGGGAGGTCTGGATATAACTTAACTGTCCATTAGTAGGTAGAACAATATAATGGGAATCACAGTGCACATACCAATTTGAACTCAACCTAGGTAACATGGATTCATCTCTGTGTTATAGGCCTGCTTCTGAAAAACACAATGTAGTGCTCCAAAAGCAGAACGATACTTTCAGAATACCATGTTATGTTTGTAAATAGAGAGACAGATAGATATACAGAAATCAAAAATCTGAAAACGGTCTGGAAGTGTACATGTCAATAACTTACAATGTCAGTAGTGGGGGATTAATAGCAGACCAAGAAGACTGTATCTGCATGCGAAATGGTTCAATTTTTAAAGAGTTTTTTAAATGACAATGGACAAAAAATTCAAAGGGTTACAGTAAGTGTTGAGGAGTGACTTGGTAAAAGGAGCACAGAGGTGAGAAAGGATTAAGTAGAGTTCAATAGAATCAGGTATAATATCTGTACACAGGACTCCATGAACAGGAGCAAAGGGGAAACTTAAAGAAATCATAAGGACTAAGGGGAGATCAGGATTAGGGGGGCTTGTAGGAAGAGCTGGAAAAAACCAAAGCATGCAATGGGCAGAAAATGTGGAAGAAAAGGCCTCACAGGTGGTAAACTGATCCATCTCTCCCTGGTAGTTCAACTGTATGAATAACAGAGAGGCCGGCTAAGTGGGAAAGTACTTGGAAACTCTGTTCATACAGACAACAGAAAGTGCCACCAGAGTGAAAAAAGTAAACCTAGTAAGGCAGCTTAGCCCCTTCCCCTTGGTGTTTTATGCCAGCTATCTTTCTTGCTGTGCCTCTGTTCATATACACTGATACGTGTTAGGTCCAAAGGCAGTGACAAACATTGTTACATGTATTGAGGAATCCTCCCAGTTCCACAAAGCACAGCCATTTTACTTAGTGTTCTCAATACCTTCTTTTCGACTCTCATCTCGTTTGAAGAAACACTTTCAGAGGAAAGAAGTTCTCCCTAAGCCACATGTGTCCTTAAGTAAACTATGAATTAAGTGGTATTTCAAGGTGTTTGGGCTGATTCCTCCACATGGCCCGTGAAACCTAGAAAAGTGTCATTCACCAACAGGCATTACATCTTCAATGAGTCCTGTTCTTTGCACACCAGGGTCACCTTATTGTCCATTTAATGGTCAGAAAAACAGTGTTACAGTGAGTATCCTTTTTAGTAGTAGGACTAAAGTGTTTTGGACTCGCATGTTCAGATACTGAAAAGGCTCAGGGAAGTCCACTTGAAAGCTGGTCATTTGATACAGGTGCTGGAGAGGAAAACAAGCTACTCTCATTTGGCAACTTTGAGACAGTGATACAGCTCTGGCCATGTAAGTGTAAATAACAACAGGTCTAATCATGCATGGTGGCCTATGGGCTTGGAATTTGCATGCTTACAAAACCAGTGATGACTTGTGCATCTTCTTCTTCGAACCTCATATGTGACTCATCAACAAGTCAAGTGCTAACTTGGGAGGAAACAATGTTGGGATGTCCTTTTGGTACATCAAGCCATGAACTCGTTGTCTTAACATCAACAATATAATTCACGTTCATGATTTACATCCATTTCAGAGGCATATCCATCCTTCTCTTGGCTATATATTTATAAGGACCAGCCAGCTTCCTTAGATGTTTTCAAGCCCATGAAAAGTCCAAAAAATAAAAACATCTGAAAGAAGAGTTTGAAGAATTTTCAACAAATACTAGTCTAGAAATGCTGACCTGAAAACCAAATGACTTTTTCAACACCCTCTTTTTGGGAACATTTTCTGTGCCGTGCTTCTCAAAAATGACTTGTCATAACTGATTTGTGCCCATGTTAGCAACTCTTCTGAAATTCTGAAAGTAGACTAATGTGAGAGTTTCTCTTTAGAGATAATTCAAATTACTTGCGTAGGAAGTGGCAGCAGGTCTGGGGATGTTGTACTCACGGGCAGTGACCTTGCCTAGCTTGGGGCTGGCCTGCCATGGATTTTCACCCCAAACACTTGCAAGAAAAAAAAAGGGACGGAAGGGAGAGAAAAAGTTGAAAGGGAGGGAGGCAAAGTTGGAGGGATGGAGGGAAGTAGAAAAGAAGGAAGAAGAAAAGGAGAAAAACCAGGAAGGGAGGAAGGAAGCAAGGAAGGAGGAAATAGGGAGAGTACAAGGGCAGGGAAAGGACTGAGTCACTAAAACTAAAGGCCAAAAAAAAAAAAATAAAAAAAATAAAATAAAATAAAATAAAATAAAACAAAAGGCAAGCGACACAAAGACCAATATAGGCCTTGAAAGCTGTTTGAACAGTTTGGACAGCTTTAGAATTTGAGTGACATCAAACTGAATTTTATGATGACTGGATGGAATCTTCCTACTAAGCCCCGCCTTGGCCTGGCCTAAACCAAATCAAGGGGTGTGTGGCATGGGGAGGAATTCTCTCTGGCTGGAGTGGGAGGGACCTAAACCTGTGGCACTTGAGGATGCACTGGGTAGGGAAGGGGACAAGACTCCCCTGATGGGCAGTTGAGCACAACAAGGCTCCTGGGAGCCCTTGATCATGGCTCCCACCACCATACGCCCACCACCTGCCCTACGCTCACACCCTGAAGGGGATCGCAGTGGTCTGCTCCGTTGCCTGGTGCAGGTTAGAGTTCCTGACCAAACACCTGAGTGTCCACAGACTGCGTTGGCCTGCCTGGGCAGGCTGTGGTTGTGGTGGCAAGAGCCAAAGCCGTCTTGGTGTGATGGAGGAGCCAAGGGCTGCCTCTCAGCCATACTAGTGGGTGGTTCTGGAAGAAGCACCAACGGTTGTGGCAGCATTGTCCGAAGACATGAAGCCAGGCCATCTTCCTTATGGCTTTCCTTGGGAGTTGGTGATGTGTACAGCTCTTAGATTTTTGGCTGTTCTCTTACTTTTCTGGAGATGTTATCAGTCGGTTAGTAGCAGGCTTTACGTGGGAAGAGAAAAAAAGCTGGCTGTAAATCTTGCGGGACTTATTGAAAAAAAGTGTGGACTTCTTGAAAAAGTGAGCCTTGTTGAAAAAGAACATGAAGGCTTAGCCTCATCTTTAAAGGACTGCAGGTTTGAGAAGGGTTCAAGGGAAGCACAACATCTGGAGGCAACCTACGAAAAGCTGCATTGGTCCGAATCCAGCCATGGCGTTGAAATGCTCTTTCTAGAAGAAGAGCTCAAAGCACAGAAGGCTAAACATGGTCAACAGGATGAAATGAGGGCGCATCTATCAAGAAGGATACAGTCCCTCCAAGGTGAATCTGAAACCCTCAGATCACAAATAGCTGAAGCTAAAACAAGCTGGAGACTCTTTCAAGTGAATGAGGAAGAACTGAAGCTGGCAATCAAAGGGGTGCCTTGTTTCCAGTTGACCCAAGGAGTCAGTTCATGAGAAGAGGACCTTTTTTTTTCCTCCACCTCTCCGAGGAAACTTGTATGGGAACCTGGAGATTATTTTCCACCTGGCCCGCCACCCACTCCATTTCCAATGCGAAGTGTCTATGCAGGGAGAGAGTTTTCCTCTCAATCTTCCCCCAAGAGCTGGAATTCAGCCCTCTACACCCGCATTCTGAAAGTACAAGTGATTTCCCTGAAGGGTTCCTTCCACCTTCAAATGAGCCTGTTACTCAACATCCAGAACCAATCAAGAAACCTCATACTGTTGCTCTCTCTTCAAATGTAATTTGTCTTTTCTCTCATTTTTAGTTTTTAAGTAACTGCTTTTACTTCAGTAATTGACTATACTTTGGCTCCAATTGAAGCTCAATGAAACTATAATTCTTAAGATAGTATTTTGTAAATAAAGATGGTTTACATAGGAAGCTTATGAGTAAATTATTCCTATTTTTGTTTTATTCAAGAGTACAGCATTTAATCTGATGAACTCACTATTACATAAACAAGAATGGGAGTTCTAGGTACTTGTGATCTAGCTGATGGAAATATATTTGAAACTCCCAACAAAGAAGTGTATTTAGTATGACTGTAGCAAATGTGAAGTGACTTTAGGCTTAATGAAAAATTGTCACTGATTTTCAGACTGGTTGGGCATATCAGCTAGTTTTTCCATATCAGAATAACTAGAGCATGGGAGGACTATAGGAGGGAACACAAGTAAACATGTCACGGAAATAGGAGACCTCAACTACAAAGAAAAATGAAGACCTCTTTTTTATATTCGTTGCTGAGAACATTACATAGCTCTTGAGATATCATATTTCCCACATTAGATTCAAGTGAGTTATGAACTCCCATTGTTACCCCATATACAGATTGCACAATCACATTGTTTACTCATCCACATTTTTACAAAATGCCATATTAGTAACTGTTCTATTCTGCTACCTTTTCTATCCTCTACACTCCCCCCTCTCCTGCCCTCCCATCTTCTCTCTCTATCCCAGCTGCTGTAATTTAACGTTTGGGTATTGGAAACCACACTTTAAACTCACTCTGCTCCCCATTTTCCCTTCTGTCAAATTACTCATCATCTTCCTCTATTTCTCCTCCTCCTTCTCCTCTTCCTCCTCCTCCTTATACCTTTAATTCATTCATCGTACACTCATGCATGGCTTCATTCATTCACATTCATTCAACACATAAGGTGTTGGGGATCCTACTCAGGACCTTTGAAAGTGTGAAGCCAGCACACTAGTGCTGAGCCAAAACCCCAGCACCTGTCTTTTTGATTTTATGACTGTTTATATGAAATTCAGAATTGCATTCTGCTATGGTTCACGGTTATGTGGATTGACCTAGTCCTTGTTTTCTCAGAGACATTTGGAAAATATATATGAATTATTAGGAGATTGAAATGAAGAAAAAAAGTGGAAATTCCCCAATTTCTTATTCTTAGATTCCATACTCTGACGCTGCCTACCTACTATAAAAACTTTTAAACTCTTACTCCCCATTTCTATATCATTGCCAACAAGTGAACATTCACTGCCCTACAACAAACCAGAGAACGCACATTGAACAATGTTTCCCCAGTAGAGACCAAGGCACAATTCTTATTAAAAGAATACCTTAGTCATGAATTAATAGTGAAAGCTTTATTTGAGTGTTAAATGTGCTCTAATTATGTGTTTGTGTTTGTTGATGTGTGTGTGTGTGAGGGGGGGTGTGTGTTTGTGTGTAAAACATGCACTGAGGTGTAAAATAAATGCAGGATTGCAACGGCCTTCTTAAAAATAAGAAGCAGCTTTATCACATTTGAAGCCCAGGGAAGAATCCGCCTGATACTTGACCTACAATTAATTGAAATGTGAAAAATTCAGGCCTAAAAAAACAAAGAAAACAAACAGAATAAATCTAATCAGTCTGTCTCACCTGATTAGATGTCCCCTGCCATGGGCTGTGTAAAATACATGGAGGATCCCGCACTGATTGTTATCTAGAATGACTTCTGCCTGAACTACTATTGGAGAATAGTTGCTGATGTACTGTGGTTCTTATACCAGTAAACTGGAATGAAGGTAACTTCAGGCTGCAAAGGAATCAATTGATTTTACTAACTGGTTTTTGGAAAACACTGCCATGAAAAATTATCAATATGTTCATAAAGGCATCTACATGTCTCTCCACAGGGGTTTTACTTAATGCGGGAGGCTGGGAGGTCTGGATATAACTTAACTGTCCATTAGTAGGTAGAACAATATAATGGGAATCACAGTGCACATACCAATTTGAACTCAACCTAGGTAACATGGATTCATCTCTGTGTTATAGGCCTGCTTCTGAAAAACACAATGTAGTGCTCCAAAAGCAGAACGATACTTTCAGAATACCATGTTATGTTTGTAAATAGAGAGACAGATAGATATACAGAAATCAAAAATCTGAAAACGGTCTGGAAGTGTACATGTCAATAACTTACAATGTCAGTAGTGGGGGATTAATAGCAGACCAAGAAGACTGTATCTGCATGCGAAATGGTTCAATTTTTAAAGAGTTTTTTAAATGACAATGGACAAAAAATTCAAAGGGTTACAGTAAGTGTTGAGGAGTGACTTGGTAAAAGGAGCACAGAGGTGAGAAAGGATTAAGTAGAGTTCAATAGAATCAGGTATAATATCTGTACACAGGACTCCATGAACAGGAGCAAAGGGGAAACTTAAAGAAATCATAAGGACTAAGGGGAGATCAGGATTAGGGGGGCTTGTAGGAAGAGCTGGAAAAAACCAAAGCATGCAATGGGCAGAAAATGTGGAAGAAAAGGCCTCACAGGTGGTAAACTGATCCATCTCTCCCTGGTAGTTCAACTGTATGAATAACAGAGAGGCCGGCTAAGTAGGAAAGTACTTGGAAACTCTGTTCATACAGACAACAGAAAGTGCCACCAGAGTGAAAAAAGTAAACCTAGTAAGGCAGCTTAGCCCCTTCCCCTTGGTGTTTTATGCCACCTATATTTCTTGCTGTGCCTCTGTTCATATACACTGATACGTGTTAGGTCCAAAGGCAGTGACAAACATTGTTACATGTATTGAGGAATCCTCCCAGTTCCACAAAGCACAGCCATTTTACTTAGTGTTCTCAATACCTTCTTTTCGACTCTCATCTCGTTTGAAGAAACACTTTCAGAGGAAAGAAGTTCTCCCTAAGCCACATGTGTCCTTAAGTAAACTATGAATTAAGTGGTATTTCAAGGTGTTTGGGCTGATTCCTCCACATGGCCCGTGAAACCTAGAAAAGTGTCATTCACCAACAGGCATTACATCTTCAATGAGTCCTGTTCTTTGCACACCAGGGTCACCTTATTGTCCATTTAATGGTCAGAAAAACAGTGTTACAGTGAGTATCCTTTTTAGTAGTAGGACTAAAGTGTTTTGGACTCGCATGTTCAGATACTGAAAAGGCTCAGGGAAGTCCACTTGAAAGCTGGTCATTCGATACAGGTGCTGGAGAGGAAAACAAGCTACTCTCATTTGGCAACTTTGAGACAGTGATACAGCTCTGGCCATGTAAGTGTAAATAACAACAGGTCTAATCATGCATGGTGGCCTATGGGCTTGGAACTTGCATGCTTACAAAACCAGTGATGACTTGTGCATCTTCTCCTTCGAACCTCATATGTGACTCATCAACAAGTCAAGTGCTAACGTGGGAGGAAAACAATGTTGGGATGACCTTTTGGTACATCAAGCCATGAACTCGTTGTCTTAACATCAACAATATAATTCACGTTCATGATTTACATCCATTTCAGAGAGTCATATCCATCCTTCTCTTGGCTATATATTTATAAGGACCAGCCAGCTTCCTTAGATGTTTTCAAGCCCAAGAAAAGTCCAAAAAAAAAAAAAAACATCTGAAAGAAGAGTTTCAAGAATTTTCAACAAATACTAGTCTAGAAATGCTGACCTGAAAACCAACTGACGTTTTCAATACCCTCTTTTTGGGAACATTTTCTGTGCCGTGCTTCTCAAAAATGACTTGTCATAACTGATTTGTGCCCATGTTAGCAACTCTTCTGAAATTACTGAAAGTAGACTAATGTGAGAGTTTCTCTTTAGAGATAATTCAAATTACTTGCGTAGGAAGTGGCAGCAGGTCTGGGGATGTTGTAGCTCACTGGCAGTGACCTTGCCTAGCTTGGGGCTGGCCTGCCATGGATTTTCACCGCAAACCCTTGCAAAAAAAAAAAAAGGGACAGAAGGGAGAGAAAAAGTTGGAAGGGAGGGAGGCAAAGTTGGAGGGATGGAGGGAGGTAGAAAAGAAGGAAGAAGAAAAGGAGAAAAACCAGGAAGGGAGGAAGGAAGCAAGGAAGGAGGAAATAGGGAGAGTACAAGGGCAGGGAAAGGACTGAGTCACTAAAACTAAAGGCCAAAAAAAAAATAAAATAAAATAAAATAAAATAAAACAAAAGGCAAGCGACACAAAGACCAATATAGGCCTTGAAAGCTGTTTGAACAGTTTAGACAGCTTTAGAATTTGAGTGACATCAAACTGAATGTTATGATGACTGGATGGAATCTTCCTACTAAGCCCCGCCTTGGCCTGGCCTAAACCAAATCAAGGGGTGTGTGGCATGGGGAGGAATTCTCCCTGGCTGGAGTGGGAGGGACCTAAACCTGTGGCACTTGAGGATGCACTGGGTAGGGAAGGGGACAAGACTCCCCTGATGGGCAGTTGAGCACAACAAGGCTCCTGGGAGCCCTTGATCATGGCTCCCACCAACATACGCCCACCACCTGCCATACGCACACACCCTGAAGGGGATCGCAGTGGTCTGCTCCGTTGCCTGGTGCAGGTTGGAGTTCCTGACCAAACACCTGAGTGTCCACAGCCTGCGTTGGCCTGCCTGGGCAGGCTGTGGTTGTGGTGGCAAGAGCCAAAGCCGTCTTGGTGTGATGGAGGAGCCAAGAGCTGCCTCTCAGCCATACTAGTGGGTGGTTCTGGAAGAAGCACCAACGGTTGTGGCAGCATTGTCCGAAGACATGAAGCCAGGCCATCTTCCTTATGGCTTTCCTTGGGAGTTGGTGATGTGTACAGCTCTTAGATTTTTGGCTGTTCTCTTACTTTTCTGGAGATGTTTTCAGTCGGTTAGTAGCAGGCTTTACGTGGGAAGAGAAAAAAAGCTGGCTGTAAATCTTGCGGGAGTTATTGAAAAAAAGTGTGGACTTCTTGAAAAAGTGAGCCTTGTTGAAAAAGAACATGAAGGCTTAGCCTCATCTTTAAAGGACTGCAGGTTTGAGAAGGGTTCAAGGGAAGCACAACATCTGGAGGCAACCTACGAAAAGCTGCATTGGTCCGAATCCAGCCATGGCGTTGAAATGCTCTCTCTAGAAGAAGAGCTCAAAGCACAGAAGGCTAAACATGGTCAACAGGATGAAATGAGGGCGCATCTATCAAGAAGGATACAGTGTCTCCAAGGTGAATCTGAAACACTCAGATCACAAATAGCTGAAGCTAAAACAAGCTGGAGACTCTTTCAAGTGAATGAGGAAGAACTGAAGCTGGCAATCAAAGGGGTGCCTTGTTTCCAGTTGACCCAAGGAGTCAGTTCATGAGAAGAGGACCTTTTTTTTTCCTCCACCTCTCCGAGGAAACTTGTATGGGAACCTGGAGATTATTTTCCACCTGGCCCGCCACCCACTCCATTTCCAATGCGAAGTGTCTATGCAGGGAGAGGGTTTTCCTCTCAATCTTCCCCCAAGAGCTGGAATTCAGCCCTCTACACCCGCATTCTGAAAGTACAAGTGATTTCCCTGAAGGGTTCCTTCCACTTGCAAATGAGCCTGTTACTCAACATCCAGAACCAATCAAGAAACGTCATACTGTTGCTCTCTCTTCAAATGTAATTTGACTTTTCTCTCATTTTTAGTTTTTAAGTAACTGCTTTTACTTCAGTAATTGACTATACTTTGGGTCCAATTGAAGCTCAATGAAACTATAATTCTTAAGATAGTATTTTGTAAATAAAGATGGTTTACATAGGAAGCTTATGAGTAAATTATTCCTATTTTGTTTTATTCAAGAGTACAGCATTTAATCTGATGAACTCACTATTACATAAACAAGAATGGGAGTTCTAGGTACTTGTGATCTAGCTGATGGAAATATATTTGAAACTCCCAACAAAGAAGTGTATTTAGTATGACTGTAGCAAATGTGAAGTGACTTTAGGCTTAATGAAAAATTGTCACTGATTTTCAGACTGGTTGGGCATATCAGCTAGTTTTTCCATATCAGAATAACTAGAGCATGGGAGGACTATAGGAGGGAACACAACTAAACATGTCACGGAAATAGGAGACCTCAACTACAAAGAAAAATGAAGACCTCTTTTTTATATTTGTTGCTGAGAACATTACATAGCTCTTGAGATATCATATTTCCCACATTAGATTCAAGTGAGTTATGAACTCCCATTGTTACCCCATATACAGATTGCACAATCACATTGTTTACACATCCACATTTTTAAAAAATGCCATATTAGTAACTGTTCTATTCTGCTACCTTTTCTATCCTCTACTCTCCCCCCTCTCCTGCCCTCCCATCTTCTCTCTCTTTCCCAGCTGCTGTAATTTAATGTTTGGGAATTGGAAACCACACTTTAAACTCACTCTGCTCCCCATTTTCCCTTCTGTCAAATTACTCAACATCTTCTTCTATTTCTCCTCCTCCTTCTCCTCTTCCTCCTCCTCCTTATACCTTTAATTCATTCATCATACACTCATGCATTGCTTCATTCATTCACATTCATTCAACACATATGGTGTTTTGGATGCTACTCAGGACCTTTGAAAGTGCGAAGCCAGCACTCTAGTGCTGAGCCAAAACCCCAGCACCTGTCTTTTTGATTTTATGACTGTTTATATGAAATTCAGAATTGCATTCTGCCATGGTTCACGGTTATGTGGATTGACCTAGTCCTTGTTTTCTCAGAGACATTTGGAAAATATATATGAATTATAAGGAGATTGAAATGAAGAAAAAAAGTGGAAATTCCCCAATTTCTTATTCTTAGATTCCATACTCTGATGCTGCCTACCTACTATAAAAACTTTTAAACTCTTACTCCCCATTTCTATATCATTGCCAACAAGTGAACATTCACTGCCCTACAACAAACCAGAGAACGCACATTGAACAATGTTTCCCCAGTAGAGACCAAGGCACAATTCTTATTAAAAGAATACCTTAGTCATGAATTAATAGTGAAAGCTTTATTTGAGTGTTAAATGTGCTCTAATTATGTGTTTGTGTTTGTTGATGTGTGTGTGTGTGAGGGGGGGTGTGTGTTTGTGTGTAAAACATGCACTGAGGTGTAAAATAAATGCAGGATTGCAACGGCCTTCTTAAAAATAAGAAGCAGCTTTATCACATTTGAAGCCCAGGGAAGAATCCGCCTGATACTTGACCTACAATTAATTGAAATGTGAAAAATTCAGGCCTAAAAAAACAAAGAAAACAAACAGAATAAATCTAATCAGTCTGTCTCACCTGATTAGATGTCCCCTGCCATGGGCTGTGTAAAATACATGGAGGATCCCGCACTGATTGTTATCTAGAATGACTTCTGCCTGAACTACTATTGGAGAATAGTTGCTGATGTACTGTGGTTCTTATACCAGTAAACTGGAATGAAGGTAACTTCAGGCTGCAAAGGAATCAATTGATTTTACTAACTGGTTTTTGGAAAACACTGCCATGAAAAATTATCAATATGTTCATAAAGGCATCTACATGTCTCTCCACAGGGGTTTTACTTAATGCGGGAGGCTGGGAGGTCTGGATATAACTTAACTGTCCATTAGTAGGTAGAACAATATAATGGGAATCACAGTGCACATACCAATTTGAACTCAACCTAGGTAACATGGATTCATCTCTGTGTTATAGGCCTGCTTCTGAAAAACACAATGTAGTGCTCCAAAAGCAGAACGATACTTTCAGAATACCATGTTATGTTTGTAAATAGAGAGACAGATAGATATACAGAAATCAAAAATCTGAAAACGGTCTGGAAGTGTACATGTCAATAACTTACAATGTCAGTAGTGGGGGATTAATAGCAGACCAAGAAGACTGTATCTGCATGCGAAATGGTTCAATTTTTAAAGAGTTTTTTAAATGACAATGGACAAAAAATTCAAAGGGTTACAGTAAGTGTTGAGGAGTGACTTGGTAAAAGGAGCACAGAGGTGAGAAAGGATTAAGTAGAGTTCAATAGAATCAGGTATAATATCTGTACACAGGACTCCATGAACAGGAGCAAAGGGGAAACTTAAAGAAATCATAAGGACTAAGGGGAGATCAGGATTAGGGGGGCTTGTAGGAAGAGCTGGAAAAAACCAAAGCATGCAATGGGCAGAAAATGTGGAAGAAAAGGCCTCACAGGTGGTAAACTGATCCATCTCTCCCTGGTAGTTCAACTGTATGAATAACAGAGAGGCCGGCTAAGTGGGAAAGTACTTGGAAACTCTGTTCATACAGACAACAGAAAGTGCCACCAGAGTGAAAAAAGTAAACCTAGTAAGGCAGCTTAGCCCCTTCCCCTTGGTGTTTTATGCCAGCTATCTTTCTTGCTGTGCCTCTGTTCATATACACTGATACGTGTTAGGTCCAAAGGCAGTGACAAACATTGTTACATGTATTGAGGAATCCTCCCAGTTCCACAAAGCACAGCCATTTTACTTAGTGTTCTCAATACCTTCTTTTCGACTCTCATCTCGTTTGAAGAAACACTTTCAGAGGAAAGAAGTTCTCCCTAAGCCACATGTGTCCTTAAGTAAACTATGAATTAAGTGGTATTTCAAGGTGTTTGGGCTGATTCCTCCACATGGCCCGTGAAACCTAGAAAAGTGTCATTCACCAACAGGCATTACATCTTCAATGAGTCCTGTTCTTTGCACACCAGGGTCACCTTATTGTCCATTTAATGGTCAGAAAAACAGTGTTACAGTGAGTATCCTTTTTAGTAGTAGGACTAAAGTGTTTTGGACTCGCATGTTCAGATACTGAAAAGGCTCAGGGAAGTCCACTTGAAAGCTGGTCATTTGATACAGGTGCTGGAGAGGAAAACAAGCTACTCTCATTTGGCAACTTTGAGACAGTGATACAGCTCTGGCCATGTAAGTGTAAATAACAACAGGTCTAATCATGCATGGTGGCCTATGGGCTTGGAATTTGCATGCTTACAAAACCAGTGATGACTTGTGCATCTTCTTCTTCGAACCTCATATGTGACTCATCAACAAGTCAAGTGCTAACTTGGGAGGAAACAATGTTGGGATGTCCTTTTGGTACATCAAGCCATGAACTCGTTGTCTTAACATCAACAATATAATTCACGTTCATGATTTACATCCATTTCAGAGGCATATCCATCCTTCTCTTGGCTATATATTTATAAGGACCAGCCAGCTTCCTTAGATGTTTTCAAGCCCATGAAAAGTCCAAAAAATAAAAACATCTGAAAGAAGAGTTTGAAGAATTTTCAACAAATACTAGTCTAGAAATGCTGACCTGAAAACCAAATGACTTTTTCAACACCCTCTTTTTGGGAACATTTTCTGTGCCGTGCTTCTCAAAAATGACTTGTCATAACTGAATTGTGCCCATGTTAGCAACTCTTCTGAAATTCTGAAAGTAGACTAATGTGAGAGTTTCTCTTTAGAGATAATTCAAATTACTTGCGTAGGAAGTGGCAGCAGGTCTGGGGATGTTGTACTCACGGGCAGTGACCTTGCCTAGCTTGGGGCTGGCCTGCCATGGATTTTCACCCCAAACACTTGCAAGAAAAAAAAAGGGACGGAAGGGAGAGAAAAAGTTGAAAGGGAGGGAGGCAAAGTTGGAGGGATGGAGGGAGGTAGAAAAGAAGGAAGAAGAAAAGGAGAAAAACCAGGAAGGGAGGAAGGAAGCAAGGAAGGAGGAAATAGGGAGAGTACAAGGGCAGGGAAAGGACTGAGTCACTAAAACTAAAGGCCAAAAAAAAAAAAAAAAAAATAAAATAAAATAAAATAAAATAAAACAAAAGGCAAGCGACACAAAGACCAATATAGGCCTTGAAAGCTGTTTGAACATTTGGACAGCTTTAGAATTTGAGTGACATCAAACTGAATTTTATGATGACTGGATGGAATCTTCCTACTAAGCCCCGCCTTGGCCTGGCCTAAACCAAATCAAGGGGTGTGTGGCATGGGGAGGAATTCTCTCTGGCTGGAGTGGGAGGGACCTAAACCTGTGGCACTTGAGGATGCACTGGGTAGGGAAGGGGACAAGACTCCCCTGATGGGCAGTTGAGCACAACAAGGCTCCTGGGAGCCCTTGATCATGGCTCCCACCACCATACGCCCACCACCTGCCCTACGCTCACACCCTGAAGGGGATCGCAGTGGTCTGCTCCGTTGCCTGGTGCAGGTTAGAGTTCCTGACCAAACACCTGAGTGTCCACAGACTGCGTTGGCCTGCCTGGGCAGGCTGTGGTTGTGGTGGCAAGAGCCAAAGCCGTCTTGGTGTGATGGAGGAGCCAAGGGCTGCCTCTCAGCCATACTAGTGGGTGGTTCTGGAAGAAGCACCAACGGTTGTGGCAGCATTGTCCGAAGACATGAAGCCAGGCCATCTTCCTTATGGCTTTCCTTGGGAGTTGGTGATGTGTACAGCTCTTAGATTTTTGGCTGTTCTCTTACTTTTCTGGAGATGTTATCAGTCGGTTAGTAGCAGGCTTTACGTGGGAAGAGAAAAAAAGCTGGCTGTAAATCTTGCGGGACTTATTGAAAAAAAGTGTGGACTTCTTGAAAAAGTGAGCCTTGTTGAAAAAGAACATGAAGGCTTAGCCTCATCTTTAAAGGACTGCAGGTTTGAGAAGGGTTCAAGGGAAGCACAACATCTGGAGGCAACCTACGAAAAGCTGCATTGGTCCGAATCCAGCCATGGCGTTGAAATGCTCTTTCTAGAAGAAGAGCTCAAAGCACAGAAGGCTAAACATGGTCAACAGGATGAAATGAGGGCGCATCTATCAAGAAGGATACAGTCCCTCCAAGGTGAATCTGAAACCCTCAGATCACAAATAGCTGAAGCTAAAACAAGCTGGAGACTCTTTCAAGTGAATGAGGAAGAACTGAAGCTGGCAATCAAAGGGGTGCCTTGTTTCCAGTTGACCCAAGGAGTCAGTTCATGAGAAGAGGACCTTTTTTTTTCCTCCACCTCTCCGAGGAAACTTGTATGGGAACCTGGAGATTATTTTCCACCTGGCCCGCCACCCACTCCATTTCCAATGCGAAGTGTCTATGCAGGGAGAGAGTTTTCCTCTCAATCTTCCCCCAAGAGCTGGAATTCAGCCCTCTACACCCGCATTCTGAAAGTACAAGTGATTTCCCTGAAGGGTTCCTTCCACCTTCAAATGAGCCTGTTACTCAACATCCAGAACCAATCAAGAAACCTCATACTGTTGCTCTCTCTTCAAATGTAATTTGTCTTTTCTCTCATTTTTAGTTTTTAAGTAACTGCTTTTACTTCAGTAATTGACTATACTTTGGCTCCAATTGAAGCTCAATGAAACTATAATTCTTAAGATAGTATTTTGTAAATAAAGATGGTTTACATAGGAAGCTTATGAGTAAATTATTCCTATTTTTGTTTTATTCAAGAGTACAGCATTTAATCTGATGAACTCACTATTACATAAACAAGAATGGGAGTTCTAGGTACTTGTGATCTAGCTGATGGAAATATATTTGAAACTCCCAACAAAGAAGTGTATTTAGTATGACTGTAGCAAATGTGAAGTGACTTTAGGCTTAATGAAAAATTGTCACTGATTTTCAGACTGGTTGGGCATATCAGCTAGTTTTTCCATATCAGAATAACTAGAGCATGGGAGGACTATAGGAGGGAACACAAGTAAACATGTCACGGAAATAGGAGACCTCAACTACAAAGAAAAATGAAGACCTCTTTTTTATATTCGTTGCTGAGAACATTACATAGCTCTTGAGATATCATATTTCCCACATTAGATTCAAGTGAGTTATGAACTCCCATTGTTACCCCATATACAGATTGCACAATCACATTGTTTACTCATCCACATTTTTACAAAATGCCATATTAGTAACTGTTCTATTCTGCTACCTTTTCTATCCTCTACTCTCCCCCCTCTCCTGCCCTCCCATCTTCTCTCTCTATCCCAGCTGCTGTAATTTAACGTTTGGGTATTGGAAACCACACTTTAAACTCACTCTGCTCCCCATTTTCCCTTCTGTCAAATTACTCATCATCTTCCTCTATTTCTCCTCCTCCTTCTCCTCTTCCTCCTCCTCCTTATACCTTTAATTCATTCATCGTACACTCATGCATGGCTTCATTCATTCACATTCATTCAACACATAAGGTGTTGGGGATCCTACTCAGGACCTTTGAAAGTGTGAAGCCAGCACACTAGTGCTGAGCCAAAACCCCAGCACCTGTCTTTTTGATTTTATGACTGTTTATATGAAATTCAGAATTGCATTCTGCTATGGTTCACGGTTATGTGGATTGACCTAGTCCTTGTTTTCTCAGAGACATTTGGAAAATATATATGAATTATTAGGAGATTGAAATGAAGAAAAAAAGTGGAAATTCCCCAATTTCTTATTCTTAGATTCCATACTCTGACGCTGCCTACCTACTATAAAAACTTTTAAACTCTTACTCCCCATTTCTATATCATTGCCAACAAGTGAACATTCACTGCCCTACAACAAACCAGAGAACGCACATTGAACAATGTTTCCCCAGTAGAGACCAAGGCACAATTCTTATTAAAAGAATACCTTAGTCATGAATTAATAGTGAAAGCTTTATTTGAGTGTTAAATGTGCTCTAATTATGTGTTTGTGTTTGTTGATGTGTGTGTGTGTGAGGGGGGGTGTGTGTTTGTGTGTAAAACATGCACTGAGGTGTAAAATAAATGCAGGATTGCAACGGCCTTCTTAAAAATAAGAAGCAGCTTTATCACATTTGAAGCCCAGGGAAGAATCCG
The DNA here is from genome assembly GCF_048772815.1 of Callospermophilus lateralis. NCBI lineage: Eukaryota > Metazoa > Chordata > Mammalia > Rodentia > Sciuridae > Callospermophilus > Callospermophilus lateralis. The sequence continues at coordinate 7,333 of NW_027513825.1, read as the reverse complement.
CCTGATACTTGACCTACAATTAATTGAAATGTGAAAAATTCAGGCCTAAAAAAACAAAGAAAACAAACAGAATAAATCTAATCAGTCTGTCTCACCTGATTAGATGTCCCCTGCCATGGGCTGTGTAAAATACATGGAGGATCCCGCACTGATTGTTATCTAGAATGACTTCTGCCTGAACTACTATTGGAGAATAGTTGCTGATGTACTGTGGTTCTTATACCAGTAAACTGGAATGAAGGTAACTTCAGGCTGCAAAGGAATCAATTGATTTTACTAACTGGTTTTTGGAAAACACTGCCATGAAAAATTATCAATATGTTCATAAAGGCATCTACATGTCTCTCCACAGGGGTTTTACTTAATGCGGGAGGCTGGGAGGTCTGGATATAACTTAACTGTCCATTAGTAGGTAGAACAATATAATGGGAATCACAGTGCACATACCAATTTGAACTCAACCTAGGTAACATGGATTCATCTCTGTGTTATAGGCCTGCTTCTGAAAAACACAATGTAGTGCTCCAAAAGCAGAACGATACTTTCAGAATACCATGTTATGTTTGTAAATAGAGAGACAGATAGATATACAGAAATCAAAAATCTGAAAACGGTCTGGAAGTGTACATGTCAATAACTTACAATGTCAGTAGTGGGGGATTAATAGCAGACCAAGAAGACTGTATCTGCATGCGAAATGGTTCAATTTTTAAAGAGTTTTTTAAATGACAATGGACAAAAAATTCAAAGGGTTACAGTAAGTGTTGAGGAGTGACTTGGTAAAAGGAGCACAGAGGTGAGAAAGGATTAAGTAGAGTTCAATAGAATCAGGTATAATATCTGTACACAGGACTCCATGAACAGGAGCAAAGGGGAAACTTAAAGAAATCATAAGGACTAAGGGGAGATCAGGATTAGGGGGGCTTGTAGGAAGAGCTGGAAAAAACCAAAGCATGCAATGGGCAGAAAATGTGGAAGAAAAGGCCTCACAGGTGGTAAACTGATCCATCTCTCCCTGGTAGTTCAACTGTATGAATAACAGAGAGGCCGGCTAAGTGGGAAAGTACTTGGAAACTCTGTTCATACAGACAACAGAAAGTGCCACCAGAGTGAAAAAAGTAAGCCTAGTAAGGCAGCTTAGCCCCTTCCCCTTGGTGTTTTATGCCACCTATATTTCTTGCTGTGCCTCTGTTCATATACACTGATACGTGTTAGGTCCAAAGGCAGTGACAAACATTGTTACATGTATTGAGGAATCCTCCCAGTTCCACAAAGCACAGCCATTTTACTTAGTGTTCTCAATACCTTCTTTTCGACTCTCATCTCGTTTGAAGAAACACTTTCAGAGGAAAGAAGTTCTCCCTAAGCCACATGTGTCCTTAAGTAAACTATGAATTAAGTGGTATTTCAAGGTGTTTGGGCTGATTCCTCCACATGGCCCGTGAAACCTAGAAAAGTGTCATTCACCAACAGGCATTACATCTTCAATGAGTCCTGTTCTTTGCACACCAGGGTCACCTTATTGTCCATTTAATGGTCAGAAAAACAGTGTTACAGTGAGTATCCTTTTTAGTAGTAGGACTAAAGTGTTTTGGACTCGCATGTTCAGATACTGAAAAGGCTCAGGGAAGTCCACTTGAAAGCTGGTCATTCGATACAGGTGCTGGAGAGGAAAACAAGCTACTCTCATTTGGCAACTTTGAGACAGTGATACAGCTCTGGCCATGTAAGTGTAAATAACAACAGGTCTAATCATGCATGGTGGCCTATGGGCTTGGAACTTGCATGCTTACAAAACCAGTGATGACTTGTGCATCTTCTCCTTCGAACCTCATATGTGACTCATCAACAAGTCAAGTGCTAACGTGGGAGGAAAACAATGTTGGGATGACCTTTTGGTACATCAAGCCATGAACTCGTTGTCTTAACATCAACAATATAATTCACGTTCATGATTTACATCCATTTCAGAGAGTCATATCCATCCTTCTCTTGGCTATATATTTATAAGGACCAGCCAGCTTCCTTAGATGTTTTCAAGCCCAAGAAAAGTCCAAAAAAAAAAAAAAAAAACATCTGAAAGAAGAGTTTCAAGAATTTTCAACAAATACTAGTCTAGAAATGCTGACCTGAAAACCAACTGACGTTTTCAATACCCTCTTTTTGGGAACATTTTCTGTGCCGTGCTTCTCAAAAATGACTTGTCATAACTGATTTGTGCCCATGTTAGCAACTCTTCTGAAATTACTGAAAGTAGACTAATGTGAGAGTTTCTCTTTAGAGATAATTCAAATTACTTGCGTAGGAAGTGGCAGCAGGTCTGGGGATGTTGTAGCTCACTGGCAGTGACCTTGCCTAGCTTGGGGCTGGCCTGCCATGGATTTTCACCGCAAACCCTTGCAAAAAAAAAAAAAGGGACAGAAGGGAGAGAAAAAGTTGGAAGGGAGGGAGGCAAAGTTGGAGGGATGGAGGGAGGTAGAAAAGAAGGAAGAAGAAAAGGAGAAAAACCAGGAAGGGAGGAAGGAAGCAAGGAAGGAGGAAATAGGGAGAGTACAAGGGCAGGGAAAGGACTGAGTCACTAAAACTAAAGGCCAAAAAATAAAATAAAATAAAATAAAATAAAATAAAACAAAAGGCAAGCGACACAAAGACCAATATAGGCCTTGAAAGCTGTTTGAACAGTTTAGACAGCTTTAGAATTTGAGTGACATCAAACTGAATGTTATGATGACTGGATGGAATCTTCCTACTAAGCCCCGCCTTGGCCTGGCCTAAACCAAATCAAGGGGTGTGTGGCATGGGGAGGAATTCTCCCTGGCTGGAGTGGGAGGGACCTAAACCTGTGGCACTTGAGGATGCACTGGGTAGGGAAGGGGACAAGACTCCCCTGATGGGCCGTTGAGCACAACAAGGCTCCTGGGAGCCCTTGATCATGGCTCCCACCAACATACGCCCACCACCTGCCATACGCACACACCCTGAAGGGGATCGCAGTGGTCTGCTCCGTTGCCTGGTGCAGGTTGGAGTTCCTGACCAAACACCTGAGTGTCCACAGCCTGCGTTGGCCTGCCTGGGCAGGCTGTGGTTGTGGTGGCAAGAGCCAAAGCCGTCTTGGTGTGATGGAGGAGCCAAGAGCTGCCTCTCAGCCATACTAGTGGGTGGTTCTGGAAGAAGCACCAACGGTTGTGGCAGCATTGTCCGAAGACATGAAGCCAGGCCATCTTCCTTATGGCTTTCCTTGGGAGTTGGTGATGTGTACAGCTCTTAGATTTTTGGCTGTTCTCTTACTTTTCTGGAGATGTTTTCAGTCGGTTAGTAGCAGGCTTTACGTGGGAAGAGAAAAAAAGCTGGCTGTAAATCTTGCGGGACTTATTGAAAAAAAGTGTGGACTTCTTGAAAAAGTGAGCCTTGTTGAAAAAGAACATGAAGGCTTAGCCTCATCTTTAAAGGACTGCAGGTTTGAGAAGGGTTCAAGGGAAGCACAACATCTGGAGGCAACCTACGAAAAGCTGCATTGGTCCGAATCCAGCCATGGCGTTGAAATGCTCTCTCTAGAAGAAGAGCTCAAAGCACAGAAGGCTAAACATGGTCAACAGGATGAAATGAGGGCGCATCTATCAAGAAGGATACAGTCTCTCCAAGGTGAATCTGAAACACTCAGATAACAAATAGCTGAAGCTAAAACAAGCTGGAGACTCTTTCAAGTGAATGAGGAAGAACTGAAGCTGGCAATCAAAGGGGTGCCTTGTTTCCAGTTGACCCAAGGAGTCAGTTCATGAGAAGAGGACCTTTTTTTTTCCTCCACCTCTCCGAGGAAACTTGTATGGGAACCTGGAGATTATTTTCCACCTGGCCCGCCACCCACTCCATTTCCAATGCGAAGTGTCTATGCAGGGAGAGGGTTTTCCTCTCAATCTTCCCCCAAGAGCTGGAATTCAGCCCTCTACACCCGCATTCTGAAAGTACAAGTGATTTCCCTGAAGGGTTCCTTCCACTTGCAAATGAGCCTGTTACTCAACATCCAGAACCAATCAAGAAACGTCATACGGTTGCTCTCTCTTCAAATGTAATTTGACTTTTCTCTCATTTTTAGTTTTTAAGTAACTGCTTTTACTTCAGTAATTGACTATACTTTGGCTCCAATTGAAGCTCAATGAAACTATAATTCTTAAGATAGTATTTTGTAAATAAAGATGGTTTACATAGGAAGCTTATGAGTAAATTATTCCTATTTTGTTTTATTCAAGAGTACAGCATTTAATCTGATGAACTCACTATTACATAAACAAGAATGGGAGTTCTAGGTACTTGTGATCTAGCTGATGGAAATATATTGGAAACTCCCAACAAAGAAGTGTATTTAGTATGACTGTAGCAAATGTGAAGTGACTTTAGGCTTAATGAAAAATTGTCACTGATTTTCAGACTGGTTGGGCATATCAGCTAGTTTTTCCATATCAGAATAACTAGAGCATGGGAGGACTATAGGAGGGAACACAACTAAACATGTCACGGAAATAGGAGACCTCAACTACAAAGAAAAATGAAGACCTCTTTTTTATATTTGTTGCTGAGAACATTACATAGCTCTTGAGATATCATATTTCCGACATTAGATTCAAGTGAGTTATGAACTCCCATTGTTACCCCATATACAGATTGCACAATCACATTGTTTACACATCCACATTTTTAAAAAATGCCATATTAGTAACTGTTCTATTCTGCTACCTTTTCTATCCTCTACTCTCCCCCCTCTCCTGCCCTCCCATCTTCTCTCTCTTTCCCAGCTGCTGTAATTTAACGTTTGGGAATTGGAAACCACACTTTAAACTCACTCTGCTCCCCATTTTCCCTTCTGTCAAATTACTCAACATCTTCCTCTATTTCTCCTCCTCCTTCTCCTCTTCCTCCTCCTCCTTATACCTATAATTCATTCATCATACACTCATGCATTGCTTCATTCATTCACATTCATTCAACACATATGGTGTTGGGGATCCTACTCAGGACCTTTGAAAGTGCGAAGCCAGCACTCTAGTGCTGAGCCAAAACCCCAGCACCTGTCTTTTTGATTTTATGACTGTTTATATGAAATTCAGAATTGCATTCTGCCATGGTTCACGGTTATGTGGATTGACCTAGTCCTTGTTTTCTCAGAGACATTTGGAAAATATATATGAATTATTAGGAGATTGAAATGAAGAAAAAAAGTGGAAATTCCCCAATTTCTTATTCTTAGATTCCATACTCTGACGCTGCCTACCTACTATAAAAACTTTTAAACTCTTACTCCCCATTTCTATATCATTGCCAACAAGTGAACATTCACTGCCCTACAACAAACCAGAGAACGCACATTGAACAATGTTTCCCCAGTAGAGACCAAGGCACAATTCTTATTAAAAGAATACCTTAGTCATGAATTAATAGTGAAAGCTTTATTTGAGTGTTAAATGTGCTCTAATTATGTGTTTGTGTTTGTTGATGTGTGTGTGTGTGAGGGGGGTTGTGTGTTTGTGTGTAAAACATGCACTGAGGTGTTAAATAAATGCAGGATTGCAACGGCCTTCTTAAAAATAAGAAACAGCTTTATCACATTTGAAGCCCAGGGAAGAATCCGCCTGATACTTGACCTACAATTAATTGAAATGTGAAAAATTCAGGCCTAAAAAAACAAAGAAAACAAACAGAATAAATCTAATCAGTCTGTCTCACCTGATTAGATGTCCCCTGCCATGGGCTGTGTAAAATACATGGAGGATCCCGCACTGATTGTTATCTAGAATGACTTCTGCCTGAACTACTATTGGAGAATAGTTGCTGATGTACTGTGGTTCTTATACCAGTAAACTGGAATGAAGGTAACTTCAGGCTGCAAAGGAATCAATTGATTTTACTAACTGGTTTTTGGAAAACACTGCCATGAAAAATTATCAATATGTTCATAAAGGCATCTACATGTCTCTCCACAGGGGTTTTACTTAATGCGGGAGGCTGGGAGGTCTGGATATAACTTAACTGTCCATTAGTAGGTAGAACAATATAATGGGAATCACAGTGCACATACCAATTTGAACTCAACCTAGGTAACATGGATTCATCTCTGTGTTATAGGCCTGCTTCTGAAAAACACAATGTAGTGCTCCAAAAGCAGAACGATACTTTCAGAATACCATGTTATGTTTGTAAATAGAGAGACAGATAGATATACAGAAATCAAAAATCTGAAAACGGTCTGGAAGTGTACATGTCAATAACTTACAATGTCAGTAGTGGGGGATTAATAGCAGACCAAGAAGACTGTATCTGCATGCGAAATGGTTCAATTTTTAAAGAGTTTTTTAAATGACAATGGACAAAATATTCAAAGGGTTACAGTAAGTGTTGAGGAGTGACTTGGTAAAAGGAGCACAGAGGTGAGAAAGGATTAAGTAGAGTTCAATAGAATCAGGTATAATATCTGTACACAGGACTCCATGAACAGGAGCAAAGGGGAAACTTAAAGAAATCATAAGGACTAAGGGGAGATCAGGATTAGGGGGGCTTGTAGGAAGAGCTGGAAAAAACCAAAGCATGCAATGGGCAGAAAATGTGGAAGAAAAGGCCTCACAGGTGGTAAACTGATCCATCTCTCCCTGGTAGTTCAACTGTATGAATAACAGAGAGGCCGGCTAAGTGGGAAAGTACTTGGAAACTCTGTTCATACAGACAACAGAAAGTGCCACCAGAGTGAAAAAAGTAAACCTAGTAAGGCAGCTTAGCCCCTTCCCCTTGGTGTTTTATGCCAGCTATCTTTCTTGCTGTGCCTCTGTTCATATACACTGATACGTGTTAGGTCCAAAGGCAGTGACAAACATTGTTACATGTATTGAGGAATCCTCCCAGTTCCACAAAGCACAGCCATTTTACTTAGTGTTCTCAATACCTTCTTTTCGACTCTCATCTCGTTTGAAGAAACACTTTCAGAGGAAAGAAGTTCTCCCTAAGCCACATGTGTCCTTAAGTAAACTATGAATTAAGTGGTATTTCAAGGTGTTTGGGCTGATTCCTCCACATGGCCCGTGAAACCTAGAAAAGTGTCATTCACCAACAGGCATTACATCTTCAATGAGTCCTGTTCTTTGCACACCAGGGTCACCTTATTGTCCATTTAATGGTCAGAAAAACAGTGTTACAGTGAGTATCCTTTTTAGTAGTAGGACTAAAGTGTTTTGGACTCGCATGTTCAGATACTGAAAAGGCTCAGGGAAGTCCACTTGAAAGCTGGTCATTCGATACAGGTGCTGGAGAGGAAAACAAGCTACTCTCATTTGGCAACTTTGAGACAGTG